>NC_088871.1:37294279-37439279 GCF_032884065.1 Artemia franciscana
ACGTTCTTGAAAATTTTGTAAAACATGCGACAACTACACAAAACTAATTAAAAGTAGTCCTACAATTAAAGTTTAAGTTTAAACACCCCCCCCCCCCAAGCCCCTAAACCAAACAGTTGATTACACCCTGAATGTGAATACATACTACTCTTTTAGCAGCCATAGCTTTTTTCTTTATCCAGCACCCACAGGGTGAAATAGGGGACATCCTCTAGTCTAAAGGGACTGTTTGAAGGATACCTATACACAGGGGGAGGAGCCAAGTAAGAGAAATTACCCTCTAAAAACAATTTTTTCGAATGACAAGAAAAACTGGTTTATCAGCGTAATATACAGCTAAGCTCTGGAATAAGCTTAGTCCAAGCATAAAGAGGTTAGATAATTTTGATGACTTTATAATTTTCAGTTACGTATGGCGCTACGATATAAATATGTTTTTGAAACAGAGTTAATGGAATTAGTGTTCTATAATTTGGTTTTATTTTCAAATTGCTTAAAAATAAAATAAAAGCAAATGAATGATGTTCTTCCGGCCCATGGAATGTATGAGTTAGGCTGCGTATAACATTCTTTCGGCACATTATCCTACCCAGTGATTCCTAAAAAATACCAATCCGTTTTATTCATTCTATTCTATTTATTATTATTTTATTTTTCTGTATCCTTGTTCAGTATCACGCTTTCGCAGGCTTAGCGCCCCATGTACCACTGATATTTTTTTTTGTATTTGATTTGAAACTAACTGCGGTACTAGTATTACTATTTTGATGAAACGAACACGGGAAAACCCACATTATCACCCCAAATGGTCAGATCTATCAAGGCCAATACATATCAGAAGCGCCTTTATCTTCCAACTCTAAAAATAATATAAAGAATTTAAACGAGATCTAAATTCAAATCTCGACTACGAAAAGAATATGAAGCTAGAAAAAATGAAGTTACACTTTCTCCCATCCCCCTTCTCCTTCCAGACCCAAGAAAAATGTACAATAACTCGATACCCACAAAAAAAAATTTTAATATCCATTCTTCTCTTTCACTCCTTGAGTTGGAGACATTCAATAAGTCATTAAAGACATTATAAGAACAAAAATATAGAATTTTTCAGCAATATATTTAGAACTGAATTCATATATTAAAGGAAGAAAATAAAAATCAACGAAAACTAACGCAAGCGGTCGAAACCACCTTGACCTATACTTTAGGATACGAAATATACTGATGGTGCGATTTTTAAAACTACCGGTTACTGCTTATAACCAAAGCCCTGATAATACACACCAAACATTACCACTCAGAAAAGGCTTTGTTTCTTTTTCTTATACCAAAAAAAAAGACACACAGCCACATTTCTGGGTGTTACCCTGAAGATGACTTGAATCACTTCAATGCCAGGACTGATCTATTCTTTGGAATGTAAATTACACTGATAGAGTGATTTTAAGAATCACCAATAACGAACTTAAGACACAACCCTTACGACATTTACCTAGCACTACAAAAAAGGACAAGCTTTGTCTGCGCTTTACCAACTAACTAGACCGGTATTTGGATGTGATCGCCACCCAAAAACGACCCAAATCATGAAAGTGGCAGCCCTAATCTATCCTTTGGAATGTAAATTACATTGATTGCGCTATTTAACGGAAATACTAGTTACGACCATTAGACAAAACCGTGATGATAATTTACGATGAGAAATCTGTTAGGAAAAAGAGGCAACTTACCTAAGAGGCCAGTAATATTCTTTAACTCTTCAAGGTTATGTTTGCTGATCAGGTCGTGTTTCTTTTGATACTCCTTTGAATCTTCTCCAAAAGGAAAACCGTCGAATTTCAATATATCCTTCCGTACTTGTAGTCCTAAAAGTAAAAATAGGGTTTATAACCTAAAAAAAATACAATCTCCAAGACTTTTAACAAATCAGGGACATGATTTGTGAAAGGGCTAAGTGACAAGATATAAGCATTAAATGCAAAAATCTATACAATGAAGTAAAAAAGAAAAATCTATAAAACGAACTAAAAGGGAAAAATCTATAAAGCGAACTGAAAAGGAAAAATCTTTAATTAAAAAGGAGTATCATCTATATAATTATATATATATCTATATTTGTATAAGTATAATCTATACATAAATAAAATCTATAACTAAAAAGGTAAATAATTTCTTAGACCTTTGTTGTAACAAATAATTGAAGAAAAAACGGGTTTAATTTTTTTAAATAAAGCAGTGACAACAAAATAAAATAAAAACTACACTTTAACTAACAAAAAATAAAAATACTCCGAATATTTCGGCGTATTTTTTTTAATTTAAAAAAATTAAACCCGTTTTTTCTTCAATTATTTGTTTCATAACTAAAAAGGAAGTTTTATCTCAGAAAAATGGGATGAAAGAGAATTCTTAGAGGTTTTGGCTCGATTTACCACCTTTAATAATTCATTGCCATTTTTTCTAAATTTTTCTACAGAGAAATAGTTTTCCTATAGTCTCTTCTAATAATTTCTATAATTAAAATCTGTTTCACTTTCTATTTAAGGATTGATCCTAATTTTGCATGTTTTTAAGCGTATAAAGTAAAAAAAGCTATATCTTGGATCATTTCAAAAAGGCGAAGGGCCTGTTCTAAAGTGGAGATTTTTTCAAGATTTTGCTCATCTTTTAAGGCTAAGCAATAATTCAATTCTAGTACGTCTACGTTATAGATTTTTTCTATTCTTAATGCCAGTTTCTGTTCTTTCTTTTGTTTAAGGCAGAACGATAGCACAATCCTAGCGTGTTTCGGTGATAGATTTTTTCTGTTCTTAATGCCAGTTTCTGTTCTTTTTTTTTGTTTAAGGCAGAACGATAGCACGATCCTAGCGCGTTTCGGTGATAGATTTTTCCTGTTCTTTCTTTTGTTTAAGGCAGAACGATAGCACAATCCTAGCGCGTTTCGGTGATAGATTTTTTCTATTCTTTCTTTTGTTTAAGGCAGAACGATAGCACAATCCTAGCGCGCTTCGGTGATAAATTTTTTCTGTTCTTAATGCCAGTTTCTGTTCTTTCTTTTGTTTAAGGCAAAACGATAGCACAATCCTAGCGCATTTCGGTGATAGATTTTTTTCTGTTCTTTCTTTTGTTTAAGGCAGAACGATAGTACAATCCTAGCGCGTTTCGGGGATAAATTTTTTCTGTTCTTAATGCCAGTTTCTGTTCTTTTTTTTTTTGTTTAAGGCAGAACGATAGCAAAATCCTAGCGCGTTTCGGTGATAGATTTTTTCTGTTCTTTCTTTTGTTTAAGGGGCAGAACGATAGCACAATCCTAGCGCGTTTTGGTGATAGATTTTTTCTGTTCTTAATGTCAGTTTCTGTTCTTTTTTTTTTGTTCAAGGCAGAAAGATAGCACAATCCTAGCGCGTTTCGGTGATAGATTTTTTCTATTCTTTCTTTTGTTTAAGGCAGAACGATAGCACAATCCTAGCGCGCTTCGGTGATAAATTTTTTCTGTTCTTAATGCCAGTTTCTGTTCTTTCTTTTGTTTAAGGCAGAACGATAGCACAATCCTAGCGCATTTCGGTGATAGATTTTTTTCTGTTCTTTATTTTGTTTAAGGCAGAACGATAGTACAATCCTAGCACGTTTCGGGGATAAATTTTTTCTGTTCTTAATGCCAGTTTCTGTTCTTTTTTTTGTTTAAGGCAGAACGATAGCACAATCCTAGCGCGTTTCGGTGATAGATTTTTTCTGTTCTTTCTTTTGTTTAAGGGGCAGAACGATAGCACAATCCTAGCGCGTTTTGGTGATAGATTTTTTCTGTTCTTAATGCCAGTTTCTGTTCTTTTTTTTTTTGTTTAAGGCAGAAAGATAGCACAATCCTAGCGCGTTTCGGTGATAGATTTTTTCTGTTCTTAAGGCCAGTTCTATATATATATATATATATATATATATATATATATATATATATATATATATATATATATATATATATATATATATATATATATATATATATATATATATATATATATATATATATATATATATATATATATATATATATATATATATATATATATATATATATATATATATATATATATATATATATATATATATATATATATATATATATATATATATATATATATATATATATATATATATATATATATATATATATATATATATATATATATATATATATATATATATATATATATATATATATATATTATGATATACATACTAATCTATAATAGAAAATCTTTAGTTGAGATCAAAGCACATTGTCTTAGGTATTTAACCACCCATACTCGGCATTCTGTGAAATTTTAACAATATTAAAATTCTGGCAAGTCTGGATCGTTTAGGGTCGTTAAAATTGTATAGACAGATAAAGGGTAGTTGGGGGGAGGAGGTATTTCGGAAGGATGGGTTAAGTAGAGAGGATTTGAAGGCTTATTTGGATTGGAGGGGAAATGGATTTTTGATTGGGGAGAAAAGAAAGTATCAAGGGAGAAAAGGGGAGAAGGTAGAATCTATTGCTTGTCCTATGTGTGGATCTCAGGATGAAAGTTTAATACATTTTTTGTGTGAATGTGTCGAATTGAATGATTGGAGGCGAGAGATGTATGGTAAAGAAAAATTGAATGAGATATGGATCCTAGGTAGAATGAAAGAGACAAATTTCCTGAGTATTAAAAGGATAGCAAGATTTGTAAGGATTGCAGCGGCACATCGGGAGCGTTTTCTTTAAATAGTATTAATTTAATGTAGTTAATTTGTTGTTTGTTTGTTGTTATGTAATTTTCCTATGGCCCACGGGCTTTTTCTGGAATAAATTATTATTATTATTATTATATAGTAAAAATTTCATGAACAAGTCTTTTTAGCAGGAAAATTATCGTTACAAATTTTATTTCGAACTCTTTTACTTCCCTTTTCCAATGTAGTGCAACTTAGCCTGTACGAACCCTTCCTCTCCCTCTATAGCCAATAACTTTCATATAAAAATAGGGTATTTGCTGTTTTCTAGATTGTAAAATCATTAATTCTATCCTAAAAAAAGTGAATCAAGAATCACTCACAACTACTTAGTAGTTGAATCTGGAACCTAATTTCAAGTACTTACCACCCAGTCTTGCATATAGAATCTTATGCAATAGTTTGAGTTGATCCATTCTTTTTTCTTTTTTGATTGAAACGTCAATGAAAGGAATTTGAGCCAGTGGTTTTCCTTTACCATGCTGTTCCATTTTGGTTTTGGTTTCTTCGGCCTTTTTTACAGCATCTTCAGTGAACTTTTCGCTTAGCCTTTCCACCTTTCGCCTTTCTCGCTTGCCACTTACCAGCTCGGGTGGATCATCATACAGTCCCTTTTTCATCTCTTCTTCCTCGGTTTCTGCGAAAAAAAGAAGAATAAAAAACAAGTTGTCTCAAAACAAACTTAAGTTGTTCTCAAAGCAAAATGATTAATTAATATGTTAAGTCAAAAGAAGGTAGATGGCTTTCATCAGGCGATTTTATACTTCCTCTAGGTCGTTGTTTTCAAATGATGTTTATATTATAGTAGTTTGTAAATAAAGAAGTTCAGTTCAGCTGATTACTGATGGTATAATAATGGCTGCAATCATAGATAATTTCGTATCTTATGAAGAAATGCTATCGAAGAAATTCTATTTTGACTAAAAAGCCATGCACCTCCTAATTTTATAATTTCATACACTAGCGGCATATTTGGCCCCTAGGCCCAAGCGTTTTGGTACCCCTAGGCCCAAGGTGATATCAAGCTCTCCGCTGCCATTCTCGGAAGACATCTGGCAGTCTAATAGCGGCAAGGGAATTCCTGTGTAATTTTAAATAACTTTTCTGTGAATAGGCAGCGCAGCAACAAAGTGCACCTGGCACTTTGACCATAAATCACATCCGCCCTGTTTTTGTTAAGAAAAAAATTGCTCATGTTTTTTTTGTGTTGTTTTTTACCTGTATAGACTATCTGATGTCAATCAGATGATAGAACTTTTCAACTCTGAAATGACCAATGCCTACCATTCTTTTTTTCCAGAGAAACTTGTAAAACGATCTTCTGCTGACAAACCATGGGTCACACCCGAGATCAAGAAACTTATCAGAAAGCACAACAAA
The DNA here is from genome assembly GCF_032884065.1 of Artemia franciscana. Classification (NCBI taxonomy): domain Eukaryota; kingdom Metazoa; phylum Arthropoda; class Branchiopoda; order Anostraca; family Artemiidae; genus Artemia; species Artemia franciscana. The sequence goes on from NC_088871.1 coordinate 37,300,412, forward strand.
TTGCACAAGTTGCACAAGTCAGGAAACCGAGAGCACTGGAAGAAAATGAGAAAATATCATTGTGAATGAATGTAAGAAAGCAGAAAAGGCCTATGGTGAAAAGCTATCCAAAATAATTGAATCAGACTCTCATACGTTTCATAAGACAATTCGAGAATTAACAAGCCCTTAATAGTCCACGACTTTCCACATAAGGACGGAAGAGGGAATACACGTCACTGCAAATGATCTAAATGAGTGGTTCTCAGAAATTTGCAGCTCTAACCCGAGAGCTGAAACAAGAACTCTTTGCCTCGATGTTGCTGAAATTCCTGTAGTACTGCCTTTAAATGTCTTCAAGGTCCTAGAAAAGATTTCTACACATAAATCAACCCACCCAGCGGATCCGCCAGCAACTCTGTTTAAAGAATATGCTATTTAGTTATCAGAACCCATTGCTTGTATCATTAACCAGTCCCTGATCACAGGAACGTTTCCATAGGCACTGAAGGAGGCGGTCGTTATCCCCATCCCAAAAGTCATGAACCCCAAAGAATTGGGCGATCTGCGACCAATTTCTCTAGCTCCATTATTATTAAAAGTTTATGAAACTTTCTTAAACAAATGGCTACTACAAAGACTCAGCGAAATAATAGACCCCCGACAATACGGCTTCCAACAGGGGTGTAGTACAAGCCACTACCTTGTAACATTTTTTGAAACAATGGTAGACCACCTTGAAACTAATGAGGCATTTTTTGAACTTCTACAAGCAGATGTCAGAAAGGCTTTTGATACCTCTAGCCATGAAGAAATATTAAAATGCATGGAAGGTTTTCACCCTTCAAGATAGCTGAAAGTTTCCTATCTGAACGAAAACAGAAGACCAAATACAAAAACGAGCTGTCAAATACAGCGACCCTAACATGTGGTATACCTCAGGGAACTAAGCTAGGCCCTACCCTATTCTTGTTACTTTGCAACATGATAGCTACGTGGCACAAAGATTGCGCAGTTTGCAGACGACTTAACAATGACAGTACTACAGAAGCAGAATGAAATCCTAGACCTACGGGAAATGGTAACGAAACTGGAGCGAGATTTTTCAGCAAAAAAACTCATCATAAATAGAATGAAGCCAGAAATAATGAGGATTTCATTTTTAAAGCATAGGGTCCCAGATTCACCTGAAGTGGGTATGCCAGTAGTTCAGAAAATGAGAATTCTGGGTGTCATTTTTAACGATAGATTGACATGGGGTGACCATAAATCACCCCAATAAATCATTTAATTTCCCAAATTATCCCTCTACTAAGGTCTTTGGCAAAAATTGCCCCAGTTTGATCTAAACAAAGATACAATGCTTTCTTACTACAAAACTCACACGAGACCAATTCTAGAATATGCCTGCCCAGTCTGGCACGGTGGTCTCACAAAAGATCAAACTAACAAACTTGAGGGAATACAAAAGCGTATATTGCGATTGATTTTGGGGGATACACTGTCACCTTATGAAGAATGTCTTGTTCTGTCAGGTCTAACAACGCTTGAAACAAAGAGGCACGAACTTCTAATGGGCTCCGGACATGGCCTTCTCTCATCACAGAAGCATTGCGATATCCACCACCGAATATTACACAAAACAAGCACGACACCGGCACCGCAACAAGCTACAGCCATACAACCCCGGAGCAACACAGCAATACAGGAAATCATTCCGACAAAATTTCACCACTCATTTTAATTTATCTATATATATAAAAATAAGTTGTCTGTGTGTGTGTGTGTGTCGAGTGACGTCATGTTTGTGTGTCGACTGACGTCATTATAAGGATTGAGCTGTATGCGTCATGAAGTTGTTTGTCGACTGACGTCATGTTTGTCAACTGATGAAATTACATACCGGGACACAAATGACGACCGGGACACAAATGACGACCAGGACACAGGGAATATAAATGACGACCGGGAACCTCGAAGAGAAATTACAGACTGGGACACCCGGACAAAAATCACGACCGGGACACAGGGAATATAAATGACGACCGGGACATAAGGACACAACTACAACGGGGACGCCGGGGGCACAGGCGGGATATATAAATGACGACCGGGACACAGGGATTGTTCGAATAGAAATTACAGACCGGGACACAAATGACGACCGGGACACAGGGAATATAAATGACGACCGGGACACATCATTAGAATAATGAGGTATAGATCTGAATACGGACTGTTTTTCCCATGGACAATTATATGTTGCATGTTCAAGAGTCAGTAAACCAGACAATCTATTTATATGCACAGACAATGGGACAGCGAAGAATGTTGCATATTCGCATGTTTTACGTAGCTAAAAACATATATATATATATATATATATATATATATATATATATATATATATATATATATATATATATATATATATATATATCTATTCACAGGTGGGACACAGGGACACAACTACAATGGCGCGTAACGACTTACGCGCGCGGGGGGGCTTGGGGGGCCGCGAAGCGCCCCACCAACTAGGTGTTGGGGTGCACGAAGCGCCACCCCAACAGCTAGTAGTTTTATATATTGCGATTATTTAATTTGATATTCCGCAATAAATTATTTGTCATTGTTGTTGTTTCAAGGCTTCACAGAAGGAAACCTCTTTATAAGAGCAGTACCAATGGATTCTTTGTTTTATGCTCTTTTCAAAAGTATATTTGCCTTTTTGACTATGCACCCCTGTCCCAACGGGATAAGGATACCATGTAGTTAAACTGGAAGCGGCTCCACGTAAAGTTAAAGTTAAAACTGAAAACTGGATAAAAATATGTTTTCTGAATGAAGGCCCTTATGCTGGCATTCATTTGCAATAAAGTGGAAATTCCATTGTTATTATTATTAGTAGTAGTAAAATTATAAATATAATCGTTATTTACTATTATTAAAATTATAAATTTTATATATATATATATATATATATACTACTACTACTACTACTACTAAAAACTCACTGCAGCACCAAGCCGCCTGAGGCCAACATAGCCACGCACGCTCCTCCTCCAACCTAATCTATTTAAAGCCTCCCTCTTTACACCCTCCCAGGAAGTTCCCATTTCCTTTAAATCTTTATTTATGACATCCTCCCAACCCAGACAAGGACGACCTGCTTTCCGTGTAGCCCTAGACGGTTGGCCAAAAAGGACAATCTTCGGTAATCTGTCATCCTTCATCCGTAGAACGTGGCCTAGCCATCTCAACCTTTCTTTCATTATAGCCCCAGAAAGCGGGATTGAACCACACTTTTCGTACAGCCTACTGTTTGAAATACGGTCAGTCAGCCGGGTACCCAGAACAATCCGTAGGCAATTTCTCTAGAAAAAATCTAGTAAATTTTCATCTGCTTTTCGGAGTGCCCATGCTTCAGAGCCATATTTGACCACTGTCATCACTGTAGCTTCCAATATTCTAATCTTGGTATGTAGACTTATCTTTCTATTCTTCCAAACTTTTTTTAACTGTGAAAAAACACCCTGAGCTTTAGCTATTCTACTTTTAACATCTTCACTGCTCCCACCATCTTTACTAATAATACTACCAAGGTAACTGAAGCTCCCAACCTGATCAATCTTTTCGTTACCTAATGTCACCTGTTCGTCTTCACTTATTCCTAGCCTTAGTGACTTCTTCTTAACATTAATTTTCAAGCCTATTTTAGCACCCTGAACTCGCAAAACCTCTAAAAATTCATTCATTTTGCTCACACTTTCATCTAATATGCTTAAATCATCAGCATAATCTAAGTCCAGGAGCGTTCTTCCTCCCCATTTGATTCCATGGTCTCCAATTGCCTTTCCTGTGCTCCTTAAGACGAAGTCGATCAAAATGATCCATATAAAGGGGGATAGAACATACCCCTGCTTAACTATATATATATATATATATATATATATATATATATATATATATATATATATATATATATATATATATATATATATATATATATATATATATATATATATATATTATATATATATATATATATATATATATATATATATATATATATATATATATATATATAACATATTATAATCGGATTATTTTCATTTACAGTTGGCTATTTCCCTATTGATAGTTTTGGTATTTGAGTGCAAATTCCCTTGGGACTTAGTGATTTATTAAGCAAAGAGATTTTCGTACAAGGACTTAAGAACTTGAATATATTTCAATGACATATTATCTGCAATAGCCATGTCGGAAAAATTAGTTTGGAATGCGATTTTGAACTTTTTAAATCGTGCTCGAAAAGCTGGAAATAAGAGTGACGAGATAAGTCGTAAAGCATGCGAGTTTTTTACAAAGGACGATATAATCAAGGCTAAGGAGATACTGTGGTCTTCTGCTCACTACACCAATAGAGTGTCAATTAAAAAAAGTGCCGAAGACAATATTAACGAAATGTTAAAGGTACTTGAACTTTGTGAGCAACGTAACGTTGAGCTACCAGTCTTTGTGATAGTTGAACCTGACGAAGTCCCTATCTGTCCTGGTGAGATAGCTTCGGTAATCACCAGAAAACTTACAGAAGTTTGTAATAAGCTAGACAATTTCATGAATAAGGACCCTCCCGCCCCCTCGATTGTTCCTACAGTTACTGAAACAAAGCCCTCATATGCAGTGGTACTCAAGAATTTGCCCTCTGACCTCACGAAGTCCGATTTGAGGAAAGACTTTTTGCAAAAAATGTGTGGCAGAGAGTTCTCTATAATTGTCGAAGTTCAGCCCAGAAAATATAATTGGCGAGTTGTTACAGCTAGCAAGGCTGATGCAGAAACTCTTGTCGGGGTCTTTCTGAACGCTGATAAATCTCTTTCTGCAACAATCAGGAGCCCCTCTCACCTCAGTATTGCTCGATTTGTTCCCAGCAATATAAATGACGATGAACTTTGCGCACTGATTCCTAAATGTGTCAGTTCAAGACAGATTGGCAACACCCGCTCGTTTCGATTGAAATTTGAAACCAAAGTTGATCTTATGAATGCCATAAAAAATCCCCCAGTCATAGATTATGAGAGGATCAAAGTGGCTGAGTATCTCTCCCTCCCGGTAAGATGTTTCAAGTGTCAAGCTTACGGACATATATCCAGTAGCTGCAAAAATGTAGCTATTTGCGCAGTCTGTGGTGACCATGGTCATTCAAGCTCCAAAACATCTCCTTGTCAAAGGCCCAAGAAGTGTGCATTGTGCAAATCACAGGATCATCCCTGTTATAGCTTCAAATGTCCAGTCGCCCAAGGACTTTTAAGTAAAGTTAAGTCAGCATAATGGCTCGAGCCTTAAGTCTTATCATGGAATATCAATGGCAAAGTGGTTGACAAAGGCCTAGTCCTCTCTGAACTTTTAAGTACAAATGAAATAATTTTTCTGCAAGAACATTTTTTGTCTCATGAAAGGAAAAATTTACTCAGCATTTCACAGAATTCTTATCTCTTATTTCACCCAGCGAAAATGAATAAGAGCCGTGGCCGACCTTCAGGCGGATTAGCTATTATTTCACAATTTCCCGTCAATCTCCTTGAGTCGAATGACCATTTCATTGCTGCTGAATTTTCAGACCTAATCTGTATAAACGTTTACCTGCCAACTAATTCGCAATCAGAGAATAAATTCATAAATGCTTGCAAAAAGCTAGCGAGTTTTGTGAAGGGAGTTTCAAAGCGTCCAAATGCTCGAGTTTTGATTGCAGGAGACTTTAATTGTGACTTAACAGACAGTTCATCGCCAAGAACCCAACTCCTTCTGAATTCCCTCCTCCCTTCCTACTCAGTTGCTGACAAAACAGAAACTTTCACGTTTATTGGTGTCCTGTCAGCGACTTCTAACCTTGATCATTTTATTGCATCTTTCCCCTGTGAAACTGTCAAGGTAATTTGTGATGGCTTTTATTCGGATCACCTTCCAATAAAGTTGAAAACAAATGCTTCATTTCATGCCCCTAAACAGCCGGATAAAAAGTGGTTTTATATAAAAGACTGGAAAGAAGTTAACCGCGAGATGTTTCGTTTTGAATGTGACAGAATATTAAATAAAATAAAGGTGCCCTTTCATTTGTTGTGCACGCGCTCTGGCCTTAGTGAAAAAGAAATAGCCATCGGACTTACCACCTATCTAGCTGAAATTAACCATGCATTAAAGTGTGCTGAAGCTTCAGCTGTCCCGTGCAAGCGTATTAGGAAAGGCTCTCAAGTTCAAGGTTGGTCAAAAAACCCTTCCCTTATTTCTGCGTGCGAGTCTTCTAAAATTTGGCTGAATATTTGGAGGGATTGCGGCAGGCCTAAGTCTGGGACTATAAATGGTCTGCGGCTACGTTCTAAACGTTTTTTTGCTAAAGTGTTAAGAAAACATAAGGTTGATCTTATTGAGAAAAACACTCATAAAATTGCAGAGAACCCTTCGAAGCTCTGGAAAAAATTTGAACGCCCATGTGAACACATTAGTGCAAATAATATTCCTGAGCCTGAGTGGATAAATTATTATAAGCATGAGTTTTCTTCTCCCGATCCTGCTCTTGAGTCAAAATTTGAAAAAGAATTAAGTGCTGAAAAAGAACACGAACCTTCGACATTTATAATTAAGCCAAGTGATGTATCGTTCTATTGTCAAAAACTAAAGAAAAGAAATTACGCGGGAGTTGATGGAATTACTGCCAGACATTTTGATTATGCAAGTGCTCTTCTTTTTAATCATTTATCTCTACTTTTTCAAATGTCTATTGAAAACGGAGTTGTTCCTTATCAATTTACAGTTGATCAAATAACCCCTATCCCGAAAAAAGGCAAAAAGGATTTTACTTCATGTGATTCGTTCCGACCTATAACAGTTTCTTGTACTATTTTTAAATTGTTTGAGTCAGTTATTTTGGATGAAATTGTTTCTAAATGTTATGTCCCACCCCACCAGTTTGGTTACCAAAAAGGTATTAGCCGGGAGCATGCCCTTTTTGCTTTAATGAATGTTCTTGCTGATGCAGAAAGAAGTAGATCCCATATTATCCTTTGTGCTTTAGATGTTGCTCGTGCTTTCGACTCTTGCATTTTTTCCCAAGTTTTATTTGAAGCGTATAAAAGAGGGGTAAATTTTTGTATAGTGAAGTGCCTTCTGTACATGTACCATCACCTTAAGGCGAAGTTAAAGGGGGGATCTTCCCTTTTTGATATTTTGAAAGGAGTCCGTCAAGGTGGCCTTACCTCACCTTCTTTATTTAATAACTCTGTTTTAAATGCCCAAAATTCTGTTAATTTTAGTTGTATTCACCGTTGATTTAACTTGTCTTTAATAACTTTTGCAGATGACGTTTTGAATCTAAGCCGTACTTTTAGTGGATGTGAAAACGCGTTTAATCAGCTTTATAATGAATATAAAAATATTGGGCTTTCTTTCAATGTTGATAAAACTGCTGTTGTAGCTTTCAATTTTAAAGAGACAAATGGCCCTATTTTTTATCTTTAGCTAATGTTCATGTCCCCCTTTCTCAAAAATTAGTTTACCTTGGAATGCCTATTGGAAAAAATATGAAAGAAGCTGTGAATTTATCCCTTGAACTTTTGAAGAAAAAACTGAGAATTGCTTATGCTTCAATTGCATCTAATATTAAACATATTGATAAATTAAATCTTGCGAAAATTTATAATAGCCTAGTTGTACCTCATCTCCTTTCTCTTTGTCCGGTTTGGCAGTTTTTTAGTGAACCTCAGAAACTATCTGTTCGTAGAGTATATATTCGTTATGCTAAATTCCTTCTCAGTTACCCTCCTTGGACTAGAAATAGTTACTTAGTGAACAAATTCCGCCTAGTTTCTCCTTCATCTATTATTGATAAAATGCTTCATGATTTTCGTTCTTCTATGTCGATATTGTCTCACCCATGGTCAGCATTACTTATTTAATTGTTTGATTGTGTTGATTTGTATTTATTTGTACCTTTTTTCTCTTATTACTCCATCTTAAGGGCGTTCCGCCCTCTTTTTGCAGATGGGTTATAAATAAATTGATTGATTGATATATATATATATATATATATATATATATATATATATATATATATATATATATATATATATATATATATATATATATATTATTAAAATTAATAAGACATAAAGTCCCCTAGAGCAAGTGAGTTTCCCAAGGGTTAATCAGAACGATGTGGTCAAGTCATTGTTAGAGAGGAGCGGCGGGTACCGGCCCTAAGTAAACGCACTATCTCAATAGTTATAAAATAAATCTCTGGCCTACCTTCTTCAGATACTTCTTTCTTTGCCCGTTTGGGTCTCCCTATCCTCTTTACTACCTCTTTCTTCTCTTCTTCGGGTTCTTTTCCTTCTTCTTCGATTTGTTCTTTATCTTCTGCAACTTCTTTCTCTTCTTTTTCCTCTTCTATGCTTTCTTCTTCTTTTTCTGGTATCTCCTTTTCTTCTTTTTTGGTTGTTTCTGACTCTTGAGGAACCTCTTCCTCTTTAGCCTTGTCTTCTTCTTTGGGTTTTTCTTCTTCTTTAGCTTTTTCTGCTTCTTGGGGCTTTTCTATTTCTTCAGGCTTTTCCATTTCTTGAGGTTTTTCTTCCTCTTTTGGTGTTTCCACTTCTTGAGGCTTTTCAACCTCTTTTTGCGTTGTTTCAGTTATTCCCTAGGAAAATAGAAATATTATACACCAGAATCCGACGTACATTTCACTAAAAAGATGTAATACTACAAAAAAATTCGGAATCTGACTGTATCTAATCTATTTTCAGTGTCGTGACGAATAATTCATAATATTTATTTGGTAGCCTATAATATTTGACAAATTGTCGAGCTTGCAAAAAAAAGGAAACTATATTTGGACTATTTTCATAGAGGCATGATACATAAGCATGTTATGGACAACAAATCAAAACAACTAATTGTAATTGACAACAAATCAAAACAATTAAACAATTAATTGACAAAATGTCACCTCGGAGACTTAAACAAAAAGAGGTATAAAAGTATTGCCTCTGGAACTGGACAATGTCTTAAGCTTTCAGAACGACCCATACCAAACAAGAGGCTAGGACAATAAGACTCAATCTCACATGTACATAGCTATGACATAGGAATACTATGTTGGTTAGGCTAAAGCTTATAGATAAAATGCTCTCGAACAAATCAAAACAACTAATTGTTAACCTTCAATCTTTTACATATTACCAAGCTTACCATAAGAAAAATATGTTTTTTTTAATTTGGTGTGTTTCTGAGGTGACATTTCATTAAAGCATTTTTATTTCAGCTTTTCTACATTCTCAAGTACGAAAATAATCAAAACCAAGCAGAAGCATATCTCCACTCTAATAAAGAATACCCTGTTCTTTTAACATGTTATCGAAGCTGAACAGGACAAAACTTACAAGCCATACCTGCACAACAGATGGACGGAGGGGCTTCAAAATTGATCTAAATTATCCCCCTGAAAACTACTACCCCTTGAAAACTTAAACAAAAAGAGGTATAAAAGTATTGCCTCTGAAACTGGACAATGTCTTAGGCTTTCAGAGCGACCCATACCAAATAAGAGGCTAGGACAATAAGACTCAATCTCACAAGTACATAGCTATGATATAGGAATACTATGTTGGTTAGGCTAAAGCTTATAGATAAAAGGCTCTCGAAATATTGTTCTTTGGCGATCTAAAAAAAAGCCAAAAAAAGGACAAAAAAAATTAAGGCCAAACAAAAATGAGACCATATTCGAAAGAAAGTAGGAAGAGGCCTTGGAAAAGATTTGACAAAATGGGAAGTTCGTTGGAGCGGATATATATTACATCTAAGTGGATATTTATGCCTTAGTTAAGTTGATACTACAATGAGTTGGTTAAATTGGTGACTTTGACTTATCTTACCGTCTTTTCTTCTTCTCTTGGTTTTTCTTCCGTAATTTCTTCTCTTCTTTCTTCAGTGGGTTCTTCTTTTTTCTCCTCTACTGCTGATCCTTTTACTTCTTCAATGGGTTGTGCTTCTTCCTTTTTTGCCTCTTCAACTTCTTTCGTCGTTTCCGGCTCTGTACTATCAGGATTTTGTTCAACTTCCATCTCTTCCGTTTCACCATTGGTTTTCACCTTTTTGAACAAAATTTGATCAGTGTTTTTTAATATTAATCGTCGAAAGTTTACAATAAATCGACAGCATGTCACAGTACAAGTTTTTATAGAACACCACTTCACAACAAGGCAACTTCCTGCCACCCAAGGCCACATCCAGAGGGCCGGTGGTACCCAGTTTGAGCCCACCTCTATCCCTGAAATTTTTGGCCGACTTTTATTAAAAAACAACAATAGTAACCTAATGCATATTGACACTTTTTTGTTTTTTCAGCTTTACCCCCCTCCCCCCGCAAAAAACAACAACCTTTAAGTCATTTCAGCGTGTAGGTCTATTTAAAACAGGATGGTGCCTAGCTCAGCATTGCATCATAGCAGCACTGTTTGATTATATCTTATTAAATTACTTCAAAAAATTAGCAAATGGAAACAGCTTCTGAGCTTAACCTTTTTAGTTAAAATGTGAAATCCTAGACCATAAAAACTAAACTAAGGAACAAGGAACGCTAAGACCTGTGAAAAGATCTTGCGGTTGTCCTTAGAACGTCTTACATTTTCTGTATACCCCCAAGAGTATTTTTTTAAACTTTCAACTTCCTTGCTCTACCCAATTTATATTTATCTGCAAGTGCCTCCAGTAAGAACTTCCTTCTATTGCAAACACCATTATCTATAAAACGAATTAATTTCAGTTCAGAAGGTGGCCCCCTTATCAAGGGGAAACTTCTAGTATTGGCAAGCTTGTAAAAAATGTTTGGTGCAGAGGGGGTGGGGCCTGTTTTCTTTTTACTGTGTCATTTTTTTTGGAACATTAAAGTGTTGCAGTTGCTGGAAATATTTAGTATTTAGGAGGTAAGGGGGTGATCATCTCCCTAAAAGAAAACCTTAGTTGCACACCAAATAGACACGACATTTGATTACTACTTCGTTATTAATAAAATATATACCGATTCATCAACTTCCGCCTTCGCTTGAGCCTCTCTACTAGGAACATCTTCAGTTGGTTTTTCCATTTCTTTTGGAGTTTGTTCTTCAGAATTGGTAGACTCTTCTGGTTGCCTTTCAACTTCCATTTTTAAACAGTTCTTCTTACTTTTGCATAAAATATATAGTCTAAAATAAAGATTTTTTTTACATTGCTTTATCCTAAATAATTATATGGAATTATAGGCTTATATTGGATTGAAAATAATTCCAGCGGCTGCTCTCCATGACACGTGTTTTCATATATAATTGCGTCCGAGGTAAGTCCGCCTTTTTTCTCAGTATGCTCACCCAAGTTAATCTGGTTAATTCCCATGACAAAAGATCTATGAACAATATTTATGTTAATAATTTGGTTACGCCTAGGTCAGGGTTTTCCCTTGTTTTAGAGGGGCTAAGTTATGGAATTCGTTAAATGTGAATATTAAAAATAGTAATTTAAGTGACTTTATATATATATATATATATATATTATATATATATATATATATATATATATATATATATATATATATATATATATATATATATATATATATATATATATATATATACTTAAAAATGTTAATGGCGATGCAATGTAAGATCTACCATATCAAAAAATTACCATAGTACATATTTATCTCTTAGACATGGTCACATTTTTTGTTGTTATCAAATCAAAGGCCTCTGGTGCATAATCTTGGCAGTACTGAATGTGAATGATTAGGCTGAGTTTTTTGGTGATGGAAAGAAGGCCAGTAAATTTAAACTCAAGTGCTTTCTACGATAGCAAAAAGCCCTCGCCTAAATTTGCTCAGCAAACTTGTGGGTCTAAAATAAGATTTTAGGTCCCCCTCCCCGCTTCCTCCCAGTATCGCCGGATCCAGTTGGAATTTAAAATAAGAGCTCTGAGACACGATATCCTTCCAAACATCAAACTTCATCAAGATCTGATCACTCGTTCGTAAGTTAAAAATACCTTATTTTTTCTAATTTTTCCGATTTATCCTTAATCGTATTTGAGTTCTGGGACACAATTTTATGTGTTATAAACATTTTAGGAGTGAAATTTGTAATGAATTTTTTTAACGTTGAAGATAATTTTAAGCTGAAAGGTGAAGGTAATTTTAAGCTTAATTTAATAAATAATAACTAAAAATCATTAATATTAATTCAGTTCTATGATGTATTTTTGTCTTGCACACATCTTTAGAGTTAAATTTCATGTGTTTTTTTTTATTTAAAGGTGAAGGTGATTTTAGGCTGAATTTAATAAATAATAACTAACTATCATTAACATTGAGTTCTGAAGCACATTTTTATGTTATACACGATTTAAGGGTTAAATTTAATGTTTTTTTAACTGAAGGGTGAGGGTTATTTAAGGCTGAATTTAAGAAATATCAACTAACGATCATATACTAATGCTAATTGATAATATACTAATACAATAATAATTGAGTTCTGGAACACATTTTTATGGTACACACATTTCAGGGGTTAAATTCAATGTTTCTTTTTAAATTGAAAAGTCAAGCTAATTTTGGGCAAAATTTAATAAACAATGAGCGATGATCAGTGAAAGCAATTTAGTTTTAAAGAACATTTTTACGTTTAGTAAAGATTTCAGGGGTTAATTTTATTTTGTTTTACTAGCTGAATGGCGAAGGCAATTTTAGGGTGAATTTAATAACAAAATAACCAGTTTCTAATTTCTAAAATAACCAGTTTCAAGTTCAAAATAACCAAATTCTAATTGGACTTCTTGCATATTATAAACCTTGAAGTAACTAAAGTTCTGTTTTAATAAATAAATAGGAAATATATTAGAGAGAGTATGTGGGTCAGTCCATATGAAACCAAAACACTAAATCGATTTTTAGAACTTGATGTTCTTAGACCAATAAGAAACTGTGTACACTTATTCTAAGCTATAGAATTGGTTCATTTACAAAGTTCCAGATTTTCCTCTCATGTAGCTTTTTAGTTATAAAATAGTAAATGAATAACGAAAGTAAATTTCAGTAAACATTATTATCTTTAAATAAAATACATGATCAGCAAACTAAGATTGAGGTTTGTTCAAATTATAGCTTTTAGAATAAGCTTTAACATGATACACGACACTAATACTTTCGGAAAAAACTTTCCGCTCCAAAAACTCTTTAAAAAAGAATTTTGAACAATGCTACCTTAAAAAATTTCAAAACAATAAATGCTGTTTGATTCGTGTGAGGTCAAAACAAATATATAATTTCAACTTGGAAATTAAAGAAATAATTGTCGAGGGGTAAGCGACTTTCAGAGAACACTCAGTGGTACATGCCAAGGGTTCAAAAGCGTTCCAAGGATGGAGTAACTATGCCAAGTATTGCACTGATTCTGCCACATGTGGGGGAATTATGGGAACAGATGACGCTCTAAGATAAACACCAGGTGGCAGAAAATGGCAACACTACGAGCTAGTATGACCAGGGTGAAAGTGATAGAACTGTCCAACCTATGGACGAATATAGGCATAATAATCTATTACCAAATAGAAATTACAACAAAATATAAACATCATTGAATAGTTGAGAGTTTATGAATGTGTAATTATCAACATTTGATAATTGTCCATATTCTGCTTCTTAATCCACGTATCAGTGTCCTGTGAACCGCAGTCCCTACAGTGGGTGACACAATTCCATTACAACTACCACATATAGGCCATGAGTCACATGGTGTTTCTGGAAGTTGACAGCCCCTCGGTACTGATTTAGCTCACCCAAATTAAAAAGATGTCTTCTTTTTCAATTTTAAAAAGGTAGATTTATACAAAAGGAATTTTTGGTGACAAGTTTATATTCCCTAAGGCACTTGCGCTGCATATTATATTAACCATTATTAACAAAGCTATAATTTGAAACAAAATATCTCTATCTTAATTAGGATCCAATATATTCGTTCTAAAGATGGTAATATTTCTCGAACTTCCTTTTTTTCAAACTTGACTATTTTACAACTAGAAAAAACAAACGAGACTAAAATCTGAGACTTCGCCAAATAAACTAAATTTATAGTCTAGAAAAAATGTACAAAATTGCATGTAGTTCAAAAAAGTTGGATTGTGAGCCACGTTGATCTTATATGGATTAACCAGTGTTTTAAATTTGAAATTTCGAATGATTAGCAAAATTGGTGCCAAATCACGAGGTACGTTTGGACTTGAACTATGATCAATTTCGCTCCACGTTTTGCCCTCCGTAGTTACCAACTTTTAGGATCGTTTTGTTCTAGTTTTCACTTTTGGTACATATTTACACTAAGCAGACAGGATTGTATGCAAGGAATTTTCCTCTTGAATGTTCGAATTCTTTCCAAGAACATACTAGAATATTTCTTAATAACAATACAGTTGATTCTTACTAACTAAAAATTCGCGGGACCCCGACTTTTCTTCGAATTACGTGTAGTTCGACTTATGCATAGTTCGAGTTATCGAGGTCACTCTACATGAAATTCGACTTATAAAGGTATAGGGTTCTAGAGGCAAGCCAAATGAAAATCTGAGCTATAACATCGCTAAATTTTCTCCCACCGACCACTAAAAGTCAAGGATAACGTTACAAGTGAATTGTAGACTTGACATATTAAGACTTGACTTTGAAATGTCAAGACTTGACTTTGAAATATCAAGACTTGACTTTCAAATGTCAAGACTTGACATTCAAATGTCAATAATAAATTTAGTTTGCTAGAAAATAGACACCTGAACATTAAACAAATCTGACACAAAAAATATGCTAAACAAAATTAATATATATCAAAGTTTGCACGTTGCTACCTGGATACCCCGTTTTCGACTAACTTCGGTCTGGTGAAAAAACTTCGAGATACAAAGGTAAACTTTGATTTGTGGCGGTAAAGTGAAAATTAATAGACGATTTATCATTGAATTTCGAGTTATAGAAATAATTTTCGGGTCACTTCAACTTAGAGAGGTAAAATATAACGCAAAATTATGTTAAAATTAGAGTTTTGCATCGTTTTTTCTTCGACTTAGACCGGTTCAGAGGGGATTGAAATTAATTCGAGATATCGAGGATTTGAGTTATCGAGATTCAACTGTATTTATTTGTATATAAAAATTAGGCCGTTCAGGCGTCAACCTTAAGAGCTAAGAACACTAGGGGAGGGGACAATTCGCCCAAAAACCTCTTAATTTTTACTATTTTTCCAATATTTTCTACCTTTAGTACAAATCACCTATTCATTTTTTGTTTATACAGTAAACTTAACCCAGCTTATAGAAACTGATGTCACGTTCGTGCGCCATCCGACCTTGATTTTTATGTGCATTGTTTAACTTAATTAGCTTGGCACAAGCGTTAAGAAAGCAGAAACCATCCTCCTCCAGGACAGTCAGTCTCGGGTAATCGCGGGTGTACTTAGAGGTCTTTTTACTCCAGAGTTCTGCTGGAAAAAACTTTGACTTGTGGAGGTAAAGTGAAAATTAAATGACGACTTATCACCTACATTTTGAGTTATTGAGGTAATTTTTGGGTCACTTCGAACTACAGAGGTACCATAAAATATAACCAGAAAATTATTTCAATTTATGCACGTTCTTTCTCCAAATTAGACAAGTTTTTCAAAGGGGATTGAAACTAATAGGAGATATCGAGGATTTTGAGCTATCGAAAGTCACCTGTTAAAAAGAAACACTCCAACTGAATTCCTCTGAATTTTTTTCTTAACAATCTAACAATTGCTTTACTGGCAAAAAAGCAATTTCCCAATATATGGACTTTGTCAGCAATATAGTTAACTTTACTTTGTGTCAAGTCAAATACCGTAGTTCTGGGTGCAAAAGTAATAGCAGTTGGTGCCCCGTCAGGAAAATTCAATCTCAAACAATGAATAAGGTCTAGTTGTATGACACCAAAATGAATTCCTGGCCCTCCCGCCCATAAATCTGGAATTAGTGAATTACCTTGTAATAGCTGGTAAATTAGCAGCATCAATAATTTATAAATTTGAACTTAAAAGAACACATCTTGGCAAGTGTGACTCAACTCTAAGAGTTAACAACATTCAGATTATGAATTCATGGGCAAAACATATAACGTCATCAAGCCCAACCAAATTAAACAAAACAGCATAAAGATGACTAATAATAATAGCGTTATGCGATGAGTTGTAGGTTTTCCATTTTCACTGCCAACAATACATTTTTGTTTTGACGAAGAAGCAGGTTCAAGGCCGTTTCTGGGGGAGAGGGATAACGGGTTTTAACCCAATCCTAAAAAATTGCGATACGTCCGAATGCCATAATTGATGCCTTTTGTAAAGATTTTTAAACACACCCCCTCCCAAAAAAAATCAACAACTGGATATCATTTTTAGTAGGCTACTGCTAATAGAGTAGATTATACTAGTACATTCTTACTTTCAATCGAAAGATTTGTTGATAAATCAAATATAGAAATGGGAGTAATATAGAAATATAAATATAGAAATGAAAAACTAAGAGAAATGGAAAGTCCATCACTCTTTGGAGCTTGAAAAAATTGCATGCGATTTCTCTAAATATCCTGGTGTGTAAGTCCAAACTTAGAACAATTTCAGTCAATTGAGTACACAAGTAGTCGATAGTCTAGTAAATGAAAAGGACACATGGAATCACCCCCTCCCATAAAACTGGAATATATATTGATTCTAAATAGAAAAAGTCTACCACTTTATCTCTTTTGGAAAGTTTTTCGGTAAGGACAAAATTCAAGATTCTTGAACTGGAATTGGAAATGTCCATTCTGATGATAAAATGATTTATTTGTATGATCTAGCACCCTGTCTTACCTGGGGGTGAAGGATTCCCAACATAATATAATTAAATTGACAGGATTTTAAAGTAGATAATAGGCTGACAGGAGTGGCATGGTTTGGGAGGAGGGCACTTACCCCCCTCCCCCAATAATTTGGAGAAAAGTAGATTTTTAGGACGAAACCCTTTTTTGTAATTTTTTATTAAAAAAATTAAGAACAGTCCAAAATGTACTTTTGTACGTCATATGGCACTTTATGATTGCCTTATTAACTCCAATTTATAAAGAGCAAGTAAATATACTTGCTTTGTAATTAGTTTGTAAATGAGCCCATAATTAGCCCTCTGTGCAAGTTCAGCCCAGCCTTTCCATTCCAAAAATGTCACCCATTTTGCACTTTTAGTGTACCATATGCACTCTTATTGAGTTTATTATATACAAAAAAGATAAGATATAAAAATTAGCCTTAATGAGTCCTTAAAGAGCTCCCTATGACGAGCCAGTGCCTCAACAGCGACGAAAAAATAAGAGGTCGTTTCACAACTGTCCATGTAAAAAAAGTGATTTTTTCCTATTGATCACTAAGGATGGTTGTAATTTCCATGTATAATATTTCAACAATAGCAATTTAAAGGGTGTATATTTTGATCATCTAGGGCAACATTTTCAAATCATGCAACTGAATGAGACAATGCACGGGGCTGTAGGAAAAGTGCGGAGTTCAACTGCGAGACTTAGTCTCCTATGATGGACGTGGGAGTTGAAGGAGGTAGAAGGGAAATACGTATATTAACGATGAATCTGGAAAAAAGCTGAGCTTATTAAACTCACCCATCACCCACCCAAAAAGCTTGTTTACAGTACACTACTATTGTCTGCAGCAACTCATTGATCAAAGCCTTAGTAAAAACTGAACCCACTACTTAATAGTAACTTTTCTTTGTTATTACTTGAAGAAAAATTACCTATTGAAGATTAAGGGTGGGAATGGGCTATCTTTACATCAGAACCGCTTGGTACACCCCCCCCCCAATCAGGTGGAAGAGTAATTGCGCATTTAGTCCTAGGGTAGGGACAGCTGGGCTGCTAAATATTATGTAAATCATGAATTCAGAATAAGCGCGTCCATAGGCTCAGCAATGCAAGATGGCTGAACTTTCGGTTCCTTTAACCAGTTCCCTACAAACCAGCTCTCAATTTTGATGTGTTTTATAATGTTATTCAAAATATAATTAGTACCAGTTATAATTGGTTATAACAGGCTAATAGAACAAATAAAGGGCAAAGCTCCTTACTTTCTTTCTTTAACTCAGAACCAACTTTTAAAAAGCAATAGAAAGTGGAACAAGAAGAAGAATAAGGTATTGAAAAGGGACTTGATTCCCATCTACGTTTTCATTGGAAGAGGAAGAACTTGGTTTTAAAAGTTCATCTTAACATAACTTTGTTTCCAACTATTGCCCATTAAGATTAAGTCTTTGTCTGTTTTGCCATATTGATCTTACAGCTAAGAAAGATGCTATTCTAAGTGTTTCATTAATCTAAAGATTAATCTTAGACTAAAGGGATAAAATTCGGAATAGAATCATCAGAATTTTCTGACATCTTTATAACACACAAAAATTTTCCAACACCCCTTTCCCCACACGTGGTTTAAGAGGTGGAGGTTGAGGGAGCATTCGCACCAGGCACAGAAATTTTAGGGGCACAAATCTGAAATAAATAATCAAACATTCATAACCATTTTGTAGTTTTGTGATTTTTAACTTTATTAAAATATAGTAGTAAACATAATTGACAGTAAGCAAATTGAAGGGGCCAGAACCATCAATGCTTTCCCCTGAAAGATAGAACATGTCCATCTGAATGTGAACCCCTCTTGCCCCCCCAAAGATAAGCTCCTGGCTGACAGCATATGCTAAAAATAACAAGATTCAATAATTTTTTTTTGCTTTCCAGTACCATTCCAATAATAAATGATTTTCTTTTTTAACCTTTAACCTAGATTTGTCATCTCCCTAAATAGAGCTTTAATAGTTCAACATTCTCACAGGAGCTCTATAAACCCAGATATCTCAAATTTTTAAATATTTATGGTTACAATATAATGAAAGCACTTGATTAGAAAATAAAAACTTCTTGATTAGAATATAAAGAACATAATAAAAATTGAGATCTGTACTATTCAGTACCCTAATCAGCACTTTCAAAACATAATATTTGTTACTCTGAAAAAGCCCCCCCCAATGACCTCCAAAATAGCCCTAAACAAGGTAAGATTCAAGAGAAGGACTTTCAGCAATCTTAGAAAGACTGAGTTAGCTGAAAGAAATTCTCAGGGGTGTTGTTGGAGCCTTAACAATTATTAACCCTTTCTTCTTCAAAGAACATGATCTTTTAAAGCCTTTTATAATCTTTAGGTGATAAAAGTGTGACCTACAGAAATACATGTACTGCTCAAACAAGGCACAAGGAAGGAAAGTGTTTGGAGCCTGTCCTTGTTGAGTGTTTTAAGCCTCAATTTTCACTTACAAGATTAAAATATTGTAAATTTAACAATTAATTTGGTAAAAGAGGCCTTGGTATGACTTAAAATATTGGTGAAATAATTGACATTTTTGTACCAGACTTAAATTTAAAACAGATGAGCTGTCATCTATACAAACTTCTGAGTCCCTTCTTAATTTCAAAATATTTGTGCTTGTTCCCAAAACAAGACAAAGTCAAGAATTTGTTGAAAGGTCTCATAGGTAAACTGAATTAGAGATCCATATAATATTAAAGGAAACTTTGTATCTGATACATATTGTAGAACTAAAAAGAAATGAATAGAAAGTAATGAAAAGATATTAAAAGTCTAATATGTAAATTTAATTAGATATACATATGCCATGAAAGGAAACTTTATATCTGATACATATTGTAGAATGAAAAAGAAATGAATACAGAATAAATTATGTCAGTTAATCCTTGGTTCACACCAATGCAGGAAAATAGCAGAAATATTCACACAGAACAGTTTAATATATTCATTGAACTCCAAGCTTGGTATGATACATTTTAACACCACAGGAATAGACTAGATCAAATTCTAGAAGCCAAGAAAATATTTTGAAAAGCTAGCCTATTCTAACTGCATCTTACTAATAATATAATAATTTTCTAACATGCTTATTTCCCTGGTAATGTTCTCTCAGACCTAGAAGATCAATTGTTCCTTGTTGATGACTTCTAATGAATGTGACTGGTTTCCAAGATATCTGTACTGTATTGACCAGAAAGCATTAATTTAAAATGATGGATCAAATTTTTTAACAGTTCAGTAGAAACATTTTAACACTGTTATTGAACTGTCATGACACATAAACCTACAGTCAAAAAATAGATCAAATATAAAAGAATTTCATTTTTGTATGAAAACTGCAGCATGAACCATGGGCCTCAATTTTAATTGAAGAAACTGGAACTAAAAGAGGCCTAAATAATACTGTGGCAATTTGACAAAGCTAACCAAATTCTGAAATTCAATGCACAATAACTGGCAGTTGAGTCAGCTAGTAACTCAGCTTGAGCTACTGCTTCCATTTCCAAGGCAATAATAAGGTAGTCTAGGTTTTTTTTGGATATTCTAGGCCCAGCCTATAATAGCAGCATGCAGACAAGTTGCTTTAATAGCAGCATGCAGACAAACCATTAGAATTGTTTAATCTTTGAAGATCCTTGCAAATATTGTGAAATGTACTCACATATCCTAGAGTTGACTCTTAGGAAGAAAGTTAAAGGTCCCTGTCCATAACCTAAGTTCAGTAGGTAGCCTAAATACTATACTATCTATTCAAGAATTAAGTGAACTTTAAGCGGCTAGAAAAGAATGCATAGACTGTTGGCAAAGGTCTAGAATAACAGTTCTCCAGAAGAAGATATGCTAGAACAAAAATAAGGATGTTTTTAGATTGTTAGTTTTTTGTTCATTTTTATGATTTGGTCCATATTTATTACAGTTCATCCCCAATCCTCATTCAATGGTCTTGTATAGCAATAGGCTCTTTAAAAACTAACCAAAAAAATGATGTACCAAGTATCAATTTCCTTGTTCCCCCTCCACTTTTATCTTTTTGAATCAGTTTTCTCTGTTTGATCATGCCTATAAAGGACATGGCTAAGAGCTTAAAAAAGGTTTGTCTTATATGAAATGGCCAAGCCTAATGAAACATCTTATAGGCCTAGATTAGAAGGAGCAGGGTGTTTTCTTTAACTGATCATTTGGTTCTGCAAATTACAACATGAAAAAACGAGTTCCTACTCCCTCTACAATGTGCACCACATTCTAGGCTAATTAATAGTCGAGATAATTAATCGATTAATTTATCGATTTATCGATAGTCGATTAATTAATAGTCGAGATATATAATTTAGTCAGATTCTAATATATCATATGTGTTTTATTATTGTAGTTAGCTCTTTAGAAGCTCATTGTCAGCAAATCAAATGCATCTGGTGCATAATATTGGCAGTAATAAGTGTGGAAGATTAGGCTTAGGTTTTTTGGTGATGAAGAGGGGCCAGTAACTTTAAACAGAACTTTACAGTTTTCTAAGATATCAAAAGTTCTCTACCTAAATTTATTCCACAAAACCCCTTTTAGTGATAGAAATGATTCCATAAAAGACCTACAAATAAAGCAAACATACCACTTGATGCCTTTTATAATGTTGTTTTTTGGCACAAATTCAATTTTAATTTAACCTTTCTAACCTTACCTAAAAACATAGCCTACAGGGCAATAATATATAGCCCTATTACAAAATTTCTCATGTATTTATTGATTCTCAACTTTGTCAATGCTGATTCAATTTATGGGTTGATCACTTTTAAGAACAGACACTAACTGAGGTATATGAGCTGCATCTAAAATAAGAGAAAAGTATCATCTTTAAGTCTGTATGTGAATCATTTAATATTTACCTTCCTTTGTGTTTCTAATGAGCAGTATATCCATTTCTCAATATTTCCCTTTTATGCCCTTAGGAGATGAGGGGATGGATACTTAAAATGCAGATTTTCAGTTTGTAATATATTTTAGCTCTGATGTAAAGTGAATATCACTTGATGCCTGTTTCATGCTCTATAATAATTTAATTATTGCTGCCAAAGAGACTTTATATTTTAATTCAAAGTGAAGGCTAAATTTACAGAAATTTTATGTAAACAAAATTCCTAAAAAAAAAAAAATGCAAATGTTTTTGCAAAGAGATAGGTAGCCCTAAAAAATACAATCTTTGCAGTGATGTCATATTTGAGGGGCTTTAGGATCTTTTAAAAGATTCTGAAAACTTGCTGTTTAATAGCTGCATCATCTAAAACCAATTACAGTTTGCTTTGTATCAAAAGAAGGTTTAGAAGATTTAACCTGCAAAGCTTTGCTAAGCTGTATAAGACAATGACACAACCAATAGTTGAACATTGCATATTTGTATCTAACAAGAAAATCTGATTCACAGCTCATTGAAAAAGTGCAAAAATTAGCACCAAAATTTTTCCCTTATTTGAAGTGCTTGCCTTATGAGAGTACACAGGACCTTTTTTTGTAATGTGTTCAGTCTAAGGAGTTTATTAGTTAATTGCAGAACCAATCAATACTCAGGGGTTCAGTTCTTGTATATTATCTTTTGTGTATTGTTGCATATTGTTGTATTTACTGTTCATTTGTCATGAGACAAGCCTATGACTTACTCTATTATATTCTTCAAATTAAAATGAAATTTTATGAAGAAGAGATTAAAATACAATAATTACCCAAATCAGCTGCAAATCGCAATTGTTTCTTACATTTTTTTTAAGTTTTGGGAACTGTGTCACCTTTAGGTGCCCTATTAAAGGATCAAAATGGAATTTACCCCAGAGACAAAATTATAAAAGAACATAACAATATGCAACAAGTGATATTCACTGCCATCCTAGCCAAATTATGTTGTAGGTTAAGCTGCAAATTTATTGCTGAAAATAGGCTCACCTAGGCCTACTTTCCAATTGGATTATTAGGGCTCTAGGCTCATTAACTTTACTCATTTTTCATAGGCACTTTCAAAGGTAGGTCTTATCCAGAATGTATCTATTTTAGTGTTATTAGTCTTTACTAGCTAGTTTGGTTAACCAGAAAACATAACATTTAATAGTACTGAATGGTAAGACCAAACTCTAAAATTGTCCTTAAAGGTGGTTTAGGAAGAAAATAATCGACAACATGCCTAAAAATTCTTCTATAATGGCTTCAAGCATTACAATCGCCTAGGTTTAATAGGCTATCCTAAATCTATATTACCACATGGTTAGGTTGGCCTATTGTTCATTATTTTAATGCGGGAATTTCTGTGAACCAAGTAAACATAAACTTGAAAAGCTATGATAAATTAGAGCTCTACTAATATCTACACAAATATTAAGCTGAAATCACGCTTTGTCCATTCTCTTTCCTTTATTTTCCTAACCTTATTAAAGCGGGAAAGCTGTTAACATTTGTTGCTGTTGTTAATAGTAAAATTTGAAGTTTATCTAGGGAAAATTCTAGGTAGCGTTAAGAGCGCGCAAATTATTTCTGGCGAAAATTATGTTTTTTCTTTTTTGCCAATTCTATTCCTGGGGTAAAAGGACAAATGCAGTTATGAACACATTCTATTGAAAGAATAACGCTTTGGATGTTTCCAAGGCTATGTAAACCCCGGGATAAGTTTAACATAGACGTGACGTTTATTTCCTTGAGTTATTTAGATGAACTAAAAATTAACTCGGCAAATTATTGGAAAGCCTTACCTTAATTCCTCCGATTAATGTTGCCATTAATGTTGCATATGGCGTCGAAGAAGCCTCTCGACTCTTCCCGGAATGATATTGCAGTGGTGAAATCTTCTCATTCAGATACTAATCCTCAAGTGTCCTTCAAAAGTTCGCCACAAATGTATTTTTTGGGCGACCCCGTCTTCTTCTGCTCCCTCGTTTCCAACCGTAGTCTATCAAAGGAAGGCGATCTTCTTTCAGACGGAGTACATGTTCTAATATTCCCACCTCATATTCCTTAGAACAATAGTAATGAGAGGCTTGCCAGTTATATTACGAACTTCAGAGTTGCTATTTCTCTGTTGCCAGCTTATATTTAAAATTTTCTTTATGCACATATTTATGAATGCAAGAATTATCTTTTCAAGCTGTTAATTTGTTTTCCAGCACTTACTAGCGTAGGTGTTAGCGACAGTGCTAAAAGGACAAAAAAAAATAAAGACCCAGGTGCTGAGTGTGGCAAATAAATTTTTTATATGTGGTGGGTGTAAGGTTACAGAAAATTTACTGAAGATTATGAATTTGAATTTTGAAAAAGGGGAAGTACCTAGTAACTTTAGGGTGACGTCATTTTAGTTGTGAAGCCATTTCAAATTGCATGACAATCATAGCAGTGTGTGACGTCAGCAATAAAGATGACGTCGCTTTTGAAACAAATACCAAAAAAATTGGAGGGCAAAGAGGCCCCCTCCCATGTTCTTTTTCCCAGACTGACGCGATCAAAATTTGAGATATCCATTTTGTTCAGCATAGTCGAAAAATCGAACAACTATGTCTTTGAGGATGAATAGATCCCCCAAGTCCCGGGGGAAGCGCTGTAAGTTGTGAACTTTACCAGTTGTTTACATATAATATTGGTTAATGCGAAGTATGGAGACGTTTTCAGGGGGTATTTTTTTGGGGGGAGGGAGTTAATGGATTGATCTTTCGATGGGGTAATTCTTCATGGGGGAAGGGAATTTTCCGTGGAAGGGGCACCAGATTTCCCATTATTATTTAAAAACGATCACTATTAAGACTAGGAGCATAAGAGTAGAAATTTGAGAGGATATTAAGGGAAGTTTGAACTAAATCAAAACACGCTATGTGCAAGCAGAATGTTAAAAAGTGTATTAAAAAAAGGATTAGGGTATTAAGTTGAAACTTTGAGAGAATACTTCAATGGGAAAATCAATGTATCTTCATTGATACATTTGACACATTGATACATTGATAATGGGAAATCCTAGTATGTTCCTAAGATGCATTTGATAAAAATTTTGAGATGGCCATTTGTTGTCATAGAAACTTCGAAAAGGGTTCATTCAATTAGAAATTGAAAGGGTTAGTGCCCTTTTTATTAGTCAAAAGTAATTGGAAGGCAATTCGCCACTCCCCCCATCAATTCCCAAAACACACCTGATCAAAATTTTGAGATAAACATTTTGTTTAGCGCAGACGAAAAGCTTGAAATTACGTTTTTGAGGATGACAGCCCCCCCCCTCAAAGCCCTCAGCGCAAGGATTGTAAGTTATGCCCCAAGAGCATATAAGGTTTTTATGGAAGGGGTGGTCGTAAAAACTCGGGAATGGGCTTGTTTGGTTGGGAATCAAATGTTCTAGTGCCATTTTTATGAGTCAAAGTGATCGGAGGGCAGCCCTCCCCCCAAGTCGTATTTTTTGCAAATGCATCTAATAGAAATTTTGGGATAGCCATTTGTTCAAAAATAGTCCAAAAATCATACAATAAGGCCCTTGGGGTTGACAGAATCCCCCAAAGTCCTAGGGTAAGGGTTGTAAGTTATGCCCCAGGGCAAATAAGGTTTTTATGAAGCGGATAGTCGTTTGAACTTTAGAAGGAGCTCATTTGATTGCAGATGTATAGTTGTAGTTCCCTTTTAAGAGTCAAATATGATGGAGAGCAACTAGCCCTCCCCCCTCCCTGGCATCCTCTTTTCCCAAAACGAACTTAATTGAAATTGTGAGATAGCCATTTTGTTGCAAACAGTCCAAGAATCATATAACAACGTCTTTATGGTGGACACAATCCCCCAGAAGCCATGGGCAAGGGTTGTAAGTCATACCCCGGGGCATATAAGGTTTTTATGGAACAGTTGGTCGTATAAGCTGGTCACTTAAATGGGCACTATAGCTTTTAATTTCCGTTGGAATGAGCCCTCTCGTGATATTTTAGGACCACTGGGTCGATACGACCACCCCTGGAAAAAAAAATAAACAAGCATCCGTGATTTTTCTTCTGGCAAAAAATACAAACTACACTTTTTTGTAGATAGGAGCTTGAAACCTCTTCGGTAGGGTTTTCTGATACGCTGCATCTGATGATGTCATTTTCATTAAGATTCTATGACTTTTAGGGGGTGATTACCTCTTTTTTTGAAAACAAGGCAAATTTTCTCAGGCTCGCAACTTTTGATGGGTAAGACTAAATTTGATGAAACTAAACTTGATTAACTAGACGAAACTAGATTAAACTTGATGGTGTGAATTCTATGACTTCAAGGGGTGTTTCCCTCTATTTTCGAAATCATTTCCTCAGGCTCGTAGCTTTTGATGTGTAAGACTAAACTTATATATTTGGAATCAGCATAAGGATCGGATAGAGCTGATTTGATTGGAAGTCGGAAGTTTTACTGCCCTTTTTAAGAGTCAAAAATTAATGGAGGGCAATAAGCCCCCCCCCCCAAGCCTATCATTCCCAATAGGGGTCGGCACTGTTTCTGTTTCTGTTTGTTTTTTTTCCCACCGTTTTGTGTTCTGTTTTTTTTTTTTTTTTTTTTAGACGGAAAAAACAGAAAACAGGAAGGCGTTTTTTCATTGCCGTTTTTATGTCTGTTCCGTTTTGTTTCTTACCCCTTTTGTCGTTTCTGTTTTTCTCAAACTCGTTTTTCTTTATTTTCCATGTTTTGGTTGAGAATAGAATCATATCGCATTCTTGCCACTTTTATTGAATTTGGAAACTTGCTATGTATAGTCTCGATTCTTGATAATCTCGAATCCGAACAAAATCCAAGCATCCAGGGTGAATTTCGTCAGTTCAGAAAATGTCTGAAAGAAAAGGAGCTTGTAACCAGAGAAATTTAAGGTAGGCTAATGTAGCTACATAGATAGCCTAAATTAAATTAAAAACAACAATTTTTTTCAACAGAAAGTAAGGAGCAACATTAAAACTTAAAACGAACAGAAATTATTACGTATATAAAGAGGTTCGCCCCTCGTCAATGCCTCACTCTTTACGCCAAAGTTTTTTTTAGTACTTTCAAATTTATTCTAACTAAACGGCCTTTGTGATTCAGGGGTCATTCTTAAAGAATTGAAAAGAATTTCGAACTTTAGCATAAAGAGCGAGGTATTGACGAGGGGGCGAACCCCCTCACATACGTAATCATTTCTGCATGTTTTAAGTTTTAATGTTGCTCCTTACTATCAGTTGAAAAAAACTTGTTTCTTTTTTCAATTTAATCTCTGATTGTTTTTTAAATAATTCTTGGAAATCCAGTGCCCTTCATGGAAATTCTCTTCCCCATGAAAAATTCATCCATGGAAAGATTCTCCCATGTAACCCTCTCCTCCGACATTTTTATTAGTTTTTTCGACTATGCTGAACAAAATGACTATCTCAAAATTTTGATCCGGTGACTTTGGAAAAAAATGAGCGTGGGGGGGGACTTGTTGCCCTCCAGTATTTTGGTCACTTAAAAGGGCACTAGTATTTTTCCGTTTGAATGAGCCCTCTCACCGCATTCTAGGGCCACTGGGCCGATACGATCACCCTTGGGAAATAAAAACCCAAATAAACACGCATCTGTGATCTATCTTTCAAAAATACAAAATTCTACATTTTTGCAGATAGGAGCTTGAAACCTCCACAATAAGGTTCTCTGATACGTTGAATCTGGTGGTGTGATGGTGGTGTGATTGTGATTGGTGGTGTGATTTAGTTCAAACTTCCCTTAATATCCTCTCAAATTTCTACTCTTATGCTCCTAGTCTTAATAGTACTAGTATCACAGTATCGGTAGTGTAAGTAATAGTAGTAGTAGACAGGTTTAATAGCAAAAACTTGACAGCTATCGCTGATTTGTGTTTCTTTACAACATATACAAAATCAAACTACACTTGTAAATATAAATCAAACTATAAATATTAACTCTTATTATACATTTTGACGAAAACCGGGATGAAAGAATTACCATATCGGTTTGTTCTTGCTTTAACGGGAACTAACTTATCTTGCTTTCTCGTTCTTGATGGTAGAGGTTGATCAGGTAGAATGTCACAGTGCTGAGATTTAGAAAGCAAGTACTTTCCGAAACTCATTATCAGAGTTTCGTACCGGTTTTGGAGTGACGGTAGTCCTAGCACTTCCAGAGCCTATTCGTAGGAGATGTCACGCCGGCCCAAGATGATCGATACCGCTCGTCTCTGAACCGATTCAAGCTCCTCAGAAACCCAGCTCAAACCTAAAGAAGCCATATGATACAGAAAAACTGTATGAACATAAGGTTCAAAGAGAGTTTTGCAGCTTCACAAGGAAAGGACAAAGAAATTAAAAAGAGCTCCAGGAAAGATAAAAGACTTTTCTTTGAATATCAAGCTGCTTTTTCAGAGGAAGCTGTTAGAAAGGGGGTTTCTAAAACTGTTTACAGACTAACTAAAGAGATGTTTGGGAAACAAAGCAGCCGAATAGCCTTGGTCAAAGACAAGAATGGAATGATTTTATCAGATCCAGATAAAATTGACGAATGGTGGGTTGTTCACTTTGGAAAACTATTCAGTAGACCGAGATCCAGTGACTAACGAAATGTACCTGATAACCCATTTTTACAGCTTGACATCAATACAGACTCGGCCAGCTCTACCGAGGTCGTGTATGCAGCAAAGAAGCTAAAAAACGGACGAGCTCTTGGCATAGATGGAATCTCAGCAGAAATGCTAAAGTATCTAGTAAGAACACTTCTCTCAATGTGGCTCGCCCTTTTCACCAATATATGGAATATTGGGAAAATTCCACTGAATGTAACAAGGGGATATTGGTGAAAATCTTCAAAAAGGGAGACACGCCGTTGTGCGATAATTGGAGAAGCATCAACCTTATGCTGGTATCACGCAAACTATTGGCTTTTTTTATATTGTACCGGATTATAGATGCGCTAAATACAAATCTGCAGGAAGAGCAGCATGGTTGTAGAAGCGGCAAATTGTGCTCTGACTTGATTTTGTTCTGAAAATGCTTGTCGAGGAATCAAAAGAGTCGAACACCAAGGTATATCTGCTATTTATTGACTTCGAAGAGGCATTTGACTCGGTTGACTGAGAATGATTGTTGAGAGCCCTCAAGCATTATAGGGTGCCAGAAAAACTAGTGAGCATGATTATTTCCCTATGCGAAAAGACTAAGTACTATGTCAAGGCTGGGAATGACCTACCCAGATTTTTCAAGATCACGTCTGGTTTGCGTTAGGGATTTGTACTTTCCCTATCTTTTTACAATTATAATGGACTACGGATTAAGAAGAAACTCTGGATATGGCCTAAAAGTAAGCAACTACTAACTTAAATCTTGTGGACGACATGGTCTTGCTAAGAGATTCTAAACGGATAACAGCAGCTACTTGACGCAATATAAGAAAATTTATAAAAAGTCGGGCTAACCAATAACGTTGACAAATCAAAAAGTATATCCATCATAAACTCAGTGCTTGTTTTCCATCACAAGAAGACAAATATAGAACAGGTAAAAGATTTCAAATACTTGGGTTACTGAATGGATTGTGACGGCGAGATAATATCTGACATTAAAGGCAGAATTTGTCAGTCTACCGGAGCTTTTAAAAGACTAAGCCCGTATTTAGGAGCAGCAAATATTCTTTACGACTGAAGTTACATTTCTTCAATAGCAATATGATCTCCATAATTTGTTAATTTGCCTTGATTCACGTATGATTCATTTTCCTAAGAAAATCCAACTAAGGTACTTGAACTAAAAGAAATAAAAGCTTGAATTTTGTTCCAGTTCTTTGAGAATGACCTCTGAGTCACAAATCCCGTCTAATTCGAATAAATTGAAAGAACTTAAAAAAAACTTTAGTGTAAAGAGTGAGATATTGATGAAGGTGAAACCCCTCATATGTATAATAATTTCTGTTAGTTTAAAGTTTTAATGTTGTTCCTTACTTTCAGTTGAAAAAAAACTTGTTTTTTTTTAAATATTAAATTCCAGGTAATCAGTGAACTTGTATCCTTGAAAATATGAGCTGTATATAAATAAGATATATATGATGGGCAACTTTGTTTATATTCTACGAATTGATAAATCATATACTCAAATTCAAAAGAACCTATGAAATAATTTCGCTGTATACAGTCATACGGATATTAGAACCACTCTGTTAATCAGCTTGTTCTCAATTTAAAAGTTTTTTTCTAAAATTTTGACAAATCTGAAACTTCACCTAGCCTATAGTGTGACTATTAAGATAAAAAGTAGAGCTTATAAATGGGTCTTATTCTTGGGTCTGTTTAATCGTCTTTATTCTTTATTCTTGGGTCTGTTTAGACACATTTATAGTTCGTATACTCTTTAAATTCTTGGCTATCTACTTGGTCAAAAAGTTCGTGGTAACGAAATATAAGTAAGGAGCGACCCGGCTAAATATAACCAAACTAAAAAACATAACTTTAATACCAATAGATAAATCAGAAGAGTCCGATTTTTATGCTGATTTCAAATATACAAGTCTCATTAAGTTTACTTTTGCCTATTAAAGGTTACGAACCTAGAAAATTTGCTTTATTTTCGAAAAAAGGAGGAAACACCCTCCAAAACTCGTAGAGCCTGAACAAAAACAGCACCATCAGATTCAGCATATTAGAGAACCCTATTGTAGGGGTTTCAAGCTCCTATCTGCAAAAATGCAGAATTTTTCATTTTCCGCCAGAAGAGAGATCATGGATGTGTGTTTATTTATTTATTTTTTTTTTAGGGATCATCGTATCGACCCAATAGTACTAGAATATCCATTTTAAGTGGTCTAGAAAGTCGGAGGGTAACTAGGCCCCCTCCCCTGCCCCTTTTTTCTCAAACTCATCTGATCAAAACTTTGAGATAGCCATTTTGTTCAGCATGGTTGAAAGCGGAATAAATATGCTTTTGGAGATATCGTGACCCCACACAATTCCTGGGAAAGTTCTTTAAGTTACAAAATTTGTCCATTGTTTCCATATAGTATTTGTTTTTGGGAAGTATGTATTCATTTTTCAGGTGGGGGAGGGTGTAATTTTTTGCTGGTGGGATTTTTAAAGGGGATAATTTTCCATGGAGAGGGAAGTTTCCAGGGAGTGAATTTTCCAGGGGTTTCATTTTTTTAACTTTAAAAAGATTTTATTATTTTAATTAAAAAACCTTTGTGATTCAGGAATCATTCTTAAATCACTGGAGCAAAAAATCAAGCTTAGGCTATTATAATAATATTATTAGTTTTAAAAGAAATAAAATCAATATGCAAATTTCGTTTTATTTATTCATGTACGGTGAGCCAAATCCAAAATCTGCATTAATTCAAAAACGTTCAGAAATTGAATAAAAAATAACACATTTGTTTTAATTGAAAGTAAGAAGCGACATTAAAACTTAAACGAACAGATATTATTCCGTATATGAAAGGGGCTGTTCAATCCTCAGCACCCATCTCTTTGCGCTAAAGTTTTTTATTGTTTTAAGAAGTAGAGCTGTGAGATGAGTCAAACTTTAGCGTTAAGAGCGGAGCATTTAGAACTGGTACATAAAGTCAAACCTTAGCGTAAAAAGAAAGGTATTTAGAAGGCATCCCCCTTAAATGCGGATTATTCTCTATTCTTTTATAGTTTAAATGACACTCCTTACTTTCAGTAAAATAACTTTTTTCATTTAGTTTTTACAGAATCGTAAAATCATAGTAGAAGCTCAAGTCACGATCTGTCTCAGCCTAATTCTCTTGGTGTGCCCCAGGAATCTGTATTAGGACTGTTGCTATTTTTAATTTATATAAATACTGCTACTACTAACAACTTACCTCAGCACCAACCCACCTGAAGCCAACACAGCTACGCACGCTTCTCTATCCCAATCTGTTCAATGCCTCCCTCTTTACACCCTCCAGGGAAGTTTTCATTTTCCTTAATCTTTCTTTACGACATACTCCCACTCCAACTGTGGATGACCTGCTTTCCATTTAGCTCTAGGAGTTTGGCGAAAAAGAACAGTCTTTGGCAACATGTTTTACCTCATCCGAACAACGCGCCCCAGCCATCTCAAATCTCCTCTCATTATAGCCCAAGAAAGCGGGATTGGACCAAACTTTTCGTACAACCTATTGTTTGAAATACGGCCACTCAGTCGAGTAGCCAAAGTAATCCGTGAGCAATTTCACTGAGAAACATCTAGCAAATCTTCCTCCATTTTTCGGAGTGCCCATGCTTCAGAACCATATTTGACCACTGGCATCACTAGCTTCCAATACTATAATTTTGGTACCCAGACTTATCATTTTACTCTTCCAAACTTTTTTCAACTGTGAAAAACACCCTAAGCCTTGTCTTTTTCTACTTTTAAAATCTTCACGACACCCGCCGTCTTTACTAACAATTCTACCTAGGTAAGTGAAGCTGTCGAGTTGATCGATCTTTTCGTTACCCAACGTCACATTTTCATCTTCACTTATTCTTAAGCTTACTGACTTAGTCTTCTTAACATTAATTTTCAACCTATTCTAGCACCCTGAACTTGCAAAACCTCTAAAAGTTCATTCATTTTGCTCGCACTTTCATCTAAATTGCTTAAATCATTAGCATAATTCAAGTCCAGGAAAGTTTTTCTTCGCCATTTGATTCCGTGTTCTCCCATTACCTTGCCTGTACTCCTTAAGACAAAGTCGATCAACATGATCCATATAAATGAGGTATAAAAGACAACACTGCTTAACTCCTGGTTTAATACGAAACCAGCTACTAACCTCATTTCCTACCTTAACCGTAGCAGTGTTATTCTTGTACTCACTTATCACGTTCTCACCAACCACTTGTCCTGTATACCATACAAGGATAAGACTTTCGCCAGAACTCTTCTATCAGCTGAATTGAATGCTAGCACATAATCTATAAAAATAAGGACTAAAGGTGTTTGATAACTAAGGCACTTCTGAACCATTAAACTAAGAATGAAAATTTGGTCGAGACATCCCCTACCCGTCCTAGAACCACACTGTCCTTCTGTTAAAGCTTTGTCTACAGCATCTCTAAGTCTAAAAAGTATGATCCTACTAATTAATTTGCTACCTACAAAAACCAGGCAACTGCCTTTATAATTACCTCACTCACTCTTATCACATGTTTTATGCATCGATTTAATTAGGGTTTTCCTAAAATTCCTAGGTACTTCCCCCTTTTCAAAAATTATACTCATCTGTATATTATTTCTAACCTCAAAGCCACTGTATTTAAGAAACTCATTCACCACACTATCAGCACCCGGGCCTTATTATCTTTTAATCCTTTTAGTACTGTCACTAATTCTTCCTCACAAATTAGATCTTCCTTCACACCCATGGTGTCAAACTTTTTCATTTTGCTCTATATCTTTTCCTGCAACTCTATCTTGGTTTAGCATATTCTTAAAATGTTCTGCCCATCTCACTTTAACTCATTCCTTATGACTAATTGGGTCCCTATTTCTATATTTAACTGGATAAGTTCAGATTGATTACTCCCTCTCAATTTATTAACATGCCAGTACATTAATTTACTATTATGTCGTCTATCTGCATCTTCCAGGTCCTTGGAAATTTTTTCCATGGTCTCCCTTTCACACCTCCTTAGTTCATACTTAATGCTTTCTCAACTCTTAACATTCCTCTTATTTACATATGATCCATCAATATCATTCATTAATAGCATTCTACCTAGGATGTTGTCCAATTATTTTTTAAATTTTTAATTTTTTTAAAAAATACAGTTCAAATTCGTTTTAATCCTTTTCAGGTGATATAAAATAAAGCTGAAAGAATTCTTGCACCTTCCTTCATTGTTCTGCAAGACTTTAAAATCTTTCAGAAACAAAAACTCTCTTCTTGTTTCTAAATATACTAAACCTTAGTTAACTTAATTTACATTCCCTTGCAGCGTACGGGATTGAATCTGGGAATCCCCAATTTGTAGGCCCGGTTACTTCCACTATACTGGCACAAGGGTATTAGTCAACCTAAACATTAACTGGTATCACTTTGGTATTATGATATTTAGTCTCCAGAAAACTACTCATATGATTTACACATTCTTGTTGTCCCCTCTTGCTCACTCGCTCTTACTTTGACTCGTCTTAAAACATATGGACTCCCTCAATAAATTGTGAAAGAGCTAGATTTTGACTGATATTTCAAATCCCTTCCACAGCAAATAGGCCTAAACTTAATGATAAATTTAAAAATCTGAATAACCGACCTCGGCTTAAGAATAAATTAAAAGAATATATTATTTACCCTTCATGACAGGTACTCCTTATTCTATTATTTTGATTTGCATTATAAATTGTGAATTTGTCGCTTCACGGTAGCCTCCATTGTCCCTCCTTTGTCTTTTGGTGGATTATAAAATTTATTTTGATATTATTTAACCCTTCGGTTAACTCTGTCGGTTCTGTTTGAATATTTTTTGTTTGTCAATACTTTATGCTAATAAAATCTTGAATCTTGCAAAAGTAGTAGCAGCAGCAGTCACAGTCACATACAGCTGCAGTCGTAGTCACAGTCTCTATATTAAGAAGTGTTGGTCACGGTCGTAAGTAGCTGCAGATGCAGGTGGTTGTTGCAGTCGCAAGTAGTCTAGGTCACAAATAGTCGCAGTATTAACAGTCGCAAGCAATAGCAAACAGACGGTTGCCGTAGCATAAGCAATAGTAGCCCTGAAAGTTTCAATTAAATGACTTCAGCCGTTCCTGAGATATTGCTGATAAGCACTTTGGAAAACCTATATGAATATATTTTATTTATTCACTCCAATAGCCGCTTGCATCTCCCTGGAAGTATCACCTCAATGCCCTTAGCTATTCTAAAGCTATTGCAGACACACCATGTTGACAATGTAATTAAATTTAACGTCCCCCTCAACATGCAGTCAAAGTTTCAAGTTAATATATTTTAGCCGTTGCTGAGATATTGTGAATACGCCCTTATGACAAACTTGATGCATATAGCGTCTTTAAATCTAGCTCACCGTCCTCAATATCTTGCTCTGACAATTCCAGCATACAACCGTTAGCTGTTCCTAGGATATTGCACATAGGCCCTTTTGGCAATATGGACACAGATAATATCTTTGGTTTAGTTTCACATCTCCATCAAGTTTCCTTGAAAGCTAAGACTTTACCCTATTCTGTTCCTGAGACTTTGTATCCATGTCATTTCAACTAGCTGGATGCATTTAAACCCTTATTATTTAGCTCACAGTAGCAGTAGCGATAGTAGTTGAGTTTCAACTTAATACCTTCTTCAGTTCCAGATAAATTGTTAATACGCCTTTTTGACAACCAGCAGGTACACAGTACCTTCGGATTTATTTTTACATCAACGTAAGCTTTCCTTGCAGGTATCTACGTAGGGTATAAGTTTTCCTATTCGTCCTGAGATTTTTCGTCTGTCCCCTCGACATCATCTTTTGATTTAGTTCCATAATAATAATAGTCTTAACTGAATAGCCTCAGCTGTTCCTGAGATATTACTGATCCGCTCTTTCGAGAACCAGCGATCACCTAATGCCTTTTCATTTAGTTTTGTATACCTTCAACTTTCTCTATAAGTTTCAATTTGATACCCTATTAAGGGCCTGAGATGTTACATCTGTGCCATTTTGACAACCTGGATGTACTTAAATTCTTTGATTTAGTTCAACATAGAATTAGCAGTAGTACTGAAAGTTTCAACTTACTACCTTCAGTTGCTCCTGGCAAATTGTTGATACGCCCTTTTAACAATCTACATGCACAAGTTTGTTTTGATGAACTTCCCCCTCAATATTCTCTGAAATTTTCACCTTAATAGACGTAGTAACAGGACCATGCACATATTCCCTTTTAGTTAGTTGAACATATTCTTCATCATACCCTGAAAATTTAAACTTAATACCATAGTCCTTTCGTGTTATATTGCTGATAGGCGCTTTTCACCCCATCTATGCCCACAGTGTGTTTTGACCTAGTTCAAAACTACCTTCAATATCTCGTAAGAGCCTCATCTTAATATCATTAGCCTTTTCGGAGACCCAGGATCAAACACACCCTTTTTCTCAGTAACAAACCCTATATGTAAATAACAGAGAAACTGCATTGCTTCCAATCCTTGCCAAAAGCTACGGAGAGTCATATACCCTGAGGTATATAGTTATTGGAGAATAGAATTGCATTCCAAAAATTTGATCTGATATCTCTGGGGAGAGGACAGCAAAACGTGGCATGGGAGGGAGGCTGGTCCCCCTCCAATACTTTTGACTCTTAAAATAGGAACTTAAAAAGTTTCTACTCAAGCTCCACTATACGAAGTGGCCTGGTGAAAAAAATAATAAAAAATGAAGCCCACTTCGCTCATCACTTAGGCAGCCCTAGAGGGTTGCTTGTAATATTTTGTTCCTTTATTTACTAAGAGCAAGCCTACTCATTTCAAAGATTGAACAAATACCAAACACAATTTTAACTTACTCATCCAGTGTTTGTGCCACCTCCTTCTATGCATTTTCATTTATTCCCAGGTCCTTGTACTCTTTGCAGCGTATGTCAAAACAGCGTAAAACAGAGAAGTATCCTATCCCCTAAATTGTTCGCAATTTTCATAAATGATCTAGCGGTATTTATCGAAAATAAGTGGGCCCCATCAATGAAAGTTGGATCAGTTTCACTTTTATTGTTCGCTGATAATATTATACTAGCCTCTAAGTTAGCAGAGGGTTTACAAATTTGTTAAATTTGGTGGAAGAATAGCTTGAGACAAATAAATTAAAAGCAATGCAACAAAACACATGTGTTAATATTCAAACGTCGTCGAAAACCCAGTCAAGAGAAGAAATTTTACTTTAAAAGAGAAATGGTATTGGAGGTAGCAGAGACAAAATACTTGGGCGTTCACTTGCAATTCAACGGAAGCTGGAAAAAACGCATCTCGGCAGCAGCATTCAGAGGACAAGTGGCATTTTTTCTTTCATCTTGTTTAATACTAGAATTCTATCAATCATGAATTACGGAGCTGAGTTGTAAGGTTTAGAGGAAGCGAAGCAACTAGATATACCCCACCTTCAATACTTTGAGTACTGGATTCCTATATGACTAACAACAACGTTAGCACTTTTCCCTGACAAAACAACTTGACAAGAGCTCTCTAAACCATCCGTTATAGGCTTAAAGCGATAAAGCTTACAGATGATAAGTTGGCCCGGCCAGCGTATGAGGGAACAGACGCTTTGGCTTTTCCAAATTAAAAAGCTACTTGATGGGGCAGGTTCTTCGCAACTATGGAATGATGGCATGGGTCCAAAAGATGGTAAAACATGTCTGTTGAGAATAATTTGAGTAAGACTAAAAGAGCATGAAATCCAGAAATAGGAACTAGTGAACTAGGTCTATCCATGAGTTTATTACTATATACACTAATTAAATCTAGATATGGATTAGCGGTCAATTTATATTTGAATATTCCGGTGAGATTTACAAGGTTATGGATCCGATTGAGAGCAAACGCCCTGCTAGTGGGGGGAATCAACTCTTGATTATTTTGGGAAAGTACAGATGCAAAGAAAAATTGCCCACTGTGGGATGTTGAGGAGGAGCGATTGGGCCATTTTCTCCTTTGTGGTCGCGAGCGATCTCAAATTAAGGTAAAGTGGCTGGAGATAAATTCTGATGAGCTACTTCCCGGCATTCTTACATCAGCTACTCCACAAACGGTTGTTATGGTGATAGATGTTGTGCAAAAGGCGATGGAAGTTAGGCGCAAATAGAAGTACTTAGTATTGGGTTTTGATCTAAATATATTGGTAGTTGGATGTATGTAATCACGACTTTTGTATATGATCCTCAAGTTTTCCAATACAAACCGTATTGTTATTATATTAAATTATCGTAAATACAAGATATAATCAAATGGTTGTTGTTAATTTTTCAATATCCATTCTCTTTTTCTCTTAAACATCCCCTCGCTATACGATTTTTTCAAGTTGAAGCATGGCGAAGCGATCGTTTTCCACTTTAGAAGGCCTTTTCGTGGCTTGGAGAAGCAATTTTCTCGTTGTCAGGAGAAAGCTTCAGTTCTGATAGAGCGCAAATATTGCTTCGCCTACCAAAAATTACTTCGTCGTGTCACAAGAAGGCCCTCCAAAGTGGAGAAAAAGCTTCACCACACTTCAACTTGAAGTTGAAGAAATTGTGAAACGAAGCGATATTTCTAATAAAAAAAATAGAATGCTGAAAAATAAATAAAAAGAATTAGATCGTATATAGTATTGTAATATAATAATATAACTTGTATTGGAAAACCCGAAGGTTATGCATAAAAGTTTTGATTACATACATCTAACTACTAACATATTAAAATCAAACACTAGAAACTATCATTTCATCATATCCTATATCGTTTGATACGAACTGCAAAGAATACAGGGACTGAGGAATAGAAGAAAAAAATGTGGGTAAGGAGGTGGCAAAACACTTGATGAATGAGGTAAACTGTGTTTGGTATTTGTTCAATCTTTGAAATGAGTAGCCTAGCTCTTAATAAAAAAATATCACAAGCTATGTATTAAAAATTCCTTGTTCCCTCAGTTTATATTAGTATATGGTGTAGGCTTACATCTGGCCAGTAGAATGTTCATAATGAAATACAGATCCTTCAATTAAAGCTGAAATAATTGATATAGAATCCTTATTCTTTTAGAAAAAAGAATCGAAATTCTTTATACCATAACATTTTAATGGCAAATATTTGACTTGTGTTAGATAATTGTACTTAATTATGTGTGCTTCTAAAAAATCACCGTCGGTGCGAATTCCCAAGCCATTTTCGTTTCGCTCCGCGAACTATTTTTTTCACAACTAATATATATATTTTTTTTGGGGTGTCAAAACTTAGCTCTAAATCAATGAAATTCATTGGGGAAACCACACAGCAACTGCAAATTTTTGTCTGATGAGAACCATTTACAAATCGTTAATTGATACTAACAGTGACGAAAATTACAAGTTGCAAATCGTCGAGAAATGAATAAATCTAGAAATAATGAGATGTGGGGTGAATAAATCAGGCCGCTTTGTGCTCACTCAACTTTATGATAGACTTCGACCTAAAGATGAGTTTTATAGTACGTGCTTAATACACAATGTTATTCTGAATATATATCGAGGAGGGAAAAGTACCGCGGGTTTATCCCCCACAAAATATCTCCATTAAATTTTTGTTTAATTCATTCGCTTATAACTTTCACAAAATTCACTTCTTTCTGAATTTGACTCTCTAAATTTATTGCTTGGATGCCTGTGCAAAAAGGTAAAAAAATTCATAATTTTTCTGCTATTCCTAAATCAACACATTAATTTAAGGCGAAGAATTTATTTTCACCGAAAAACAAGATAATTTACTTCTTCTTGCTGACACCAACAGTACGACCCCGACGACCAGTAGTCTTTGTATGCTGACCACGAACACGGAGGCTAAAAAATAAAAATAAATGAGCATTTGGTCCTGGAAAATGTAAAAAGGTTTTTATTACGAAGTTACATATTTCGACAATGAGCATTCTCACCAAGCTATCTACCATGGCCAATTAAATATGCGACATAAAGTCAAAACTGCGACATAAAGTCAAACCTTAACGTAAATAGGGAGGTATTTAGCGGGCGACCCCCTCTTATACAGGTTAGTCTATGTTCATTTTAAGATTTAAAGCTGCTCCTTACTTTGATTTTTTTTTAAATGTTTTTTTTTTAATTTCTGCCTGTTTTAACAATGCTGGAACAGCCACCTCCCTCTCAATAGAAAATCCATCGGACAATTCCATCCTCGGTGAAATTTCCCCCAAAGCCCAGAAATTTTCTTGCAGAACTTCCGCGTGAAAAATTCTAATTGGCCTAATTTCATTTGAAAAAATTTGTCTTTCATTAATTTCAATTATGCCAGAAATCCCACCTCGTGGAAATTTTCTCCCACAGAAAGGTCCCCTACAGAGAATTTCTACCGTGGAAAAATCTCCCAGGTAATTCCAACCTCTTTGAAAATTTCCTGTGGATAATTTCCCTGGAACATCTCCATATGTAAAATTGAGACAGCAAAGATGAAGTAAGTCAAAATATAACGAATTTCGTATAAGAATCCCTGCAAATTCCCCAGTGTAAAATTTCCTTTTGAAAGTTCATATCTGGAAACCTCACTGCCAATGGAACATTCTTCCCTTTCTACCCTCATCCCAAAGAAAATTTCTTCTCCTTGAAAAATGTTTTACTTCCCAATAACAAATTTTATATGTAAATAATAGGCAAATTTTATCACTTTGTCCTTCCCCGAGAGGCTTGGGGGGGGGGGGGGGTTTAAGTCATCTCCAGAGACATTTTTATTTTACCTTTAAACTATGTTTAACAAAATATCTATCTCAAAATTTCGATCGAACGAAATTATGGAAAAAAGAGACATGAAAGGGGGGCTAGTTGATCTTTTTGGTTACTTAAACTACAACAAAATGTCACATTAACTTTTAATTTCCGTTCGCATGAGCCCTCTCTTGAATCACGATCTTTAGAATTATTAATTCGTTATGATGGCCAAAAAAGAACAAAAAGCAAATAAACACGCATTCGTGATCTTCCTTCTGACAAAAAAAAAAAAAAAAAAAAAAATCCAAATTTTTTTAGCAGATGGGAGCTTGAAACCTCTATAGTAAGGCTCTCTGATATGCTGAAAATGACGTTGCAATTTCCGTTAAGATTCCTTAACTATTTAGGCCCCCCCCCCCTTTCGAAAATCACATATTTTCTCTGGCTTGTAGCTTTTGATGGGTAAAATAACACTTAATGAATTTTACATATTTGGAGCCAGCATAAAGAGCCAACTATTTTGAAGTATCTATTAAAATAAAATTCTAGTTTCTAGAGTTTCAGTTACTATTGGGCCGAGTCGATCCTTACTTACAGTTCCACGAACTGCTTGAAACGTCTAGTATGTGCTGTATTTGATTTAAAATGAGTCCCAATACTACTTTCTCTATTTGAAGTTTATTTGAAAGTTGGTGACCTACTTTGCAGATGACATTACAATGCTATAGCCATGCAAGCAACGTCTGCAAGAGCTTCTAAAGAGGGTCAGCGAAAAAGTAAGCCAACTTGGCCTAAGAATAAATTCAAGCAACACCAAAATAAAATGACGAATACTGATTCCCCACTTCATATCATATATGGAAATGGGGAAATCGAATAGGTCGTGGAATTCAGGTACCTCGGAAGCATAATGGAGAATACGTGATCAACATTCAAAGAAATAATGACCAGAATAGATCAGGCGAATGCCGCCTTTAGTAGGCTCAGGCGCATATGGAAGTCGAAAAATTACTCGACCCGGTCTAAGTTATATCTGTTCAACAGCAACGTCATCCCGGTCCTCCTTTACGCAGCCGAAACCTGTCTGAACCAACAACAGGAGAAGAGAATCCTTGCATTCGAGAACGATTGTCTTCGAAGAATTTTGAATATTCATTGGTCAGAGAGAATTACGAATGAAAAAGTCCGCAAACATGCCAACCAGCCTCTAGTGACAGATATCAATAGAGCTCGGAAGTGGAGATACTTGGACCATGTTCTTCGAATGCAGGGCACTCAGATTCAAAAAGCCAATTTAGATTGGCACCCAAACTGAATTCAAAGACGGGGAAAACCTCGGAACATTTTGCGTCAAACATACCAGTCTGATCTGTCCATTCTTCTCTTCAACCCAATTGGGAAGAAATACAAAGCTGAGCAATTCTGAAAGGATTGGCGAAGTCTCGTGGATGACCTGGGTGCTTCTGGCGGCACATGTGGATCTAAGGTCTAAGGTACTGAAATCTTCGTGAACATGTTCGCAGTTTTTTTCCCTTTTTTTTCAAGTACAGTTGTAATTATGATTGAAAGAACAAGTGTTACAATTAGTTTCTCTTTCGTGTGAATGAGTCCGATTTCTTTAAAAGATGGATAAACAAAAAATCTCACTTTTAACATTATTATAACTCCATTTGATCTTGTTTTTAAATCTGACTTTATTGCAATTAAATTTCACTTTTATTCATTCATTCTGTATATGTTGCATAAAATTTACACCATTGCTCTTTTAAACTGGCAGATTATATGAAAATTTAAACAATTTAGCTAAACACCATTTTAAATCTCAGCTAGGCACCTATACAACAACATTAAAATATATGAATAAAAACAAACAATAAAATATATCAATAAGTAAGAAAGAAACTAATAAGTAATATAAAAGGCAATAGAATAAGTAATAGAATAGAATAAATAATAGATTAATAAGTAAGAAGTAAAATTTCCCTTTTTGATCCGTTTTTAATTAAACGAGAAAACTACCATTCTTATCTTTTCTTCTCCTGAAAAACTCTTAATTTCGTAACAAATTATGCAAGCAACAACTCCATCAAACTCTATAGTTTCCTGGAGTACATCTTGTTAGTAATTAAGTATAATTTACAGGTGGAATGTGGCCTTTCTATTAAGAAGAGAGTTCCAACATTTCTAAGACAAAAAAAACAAAACAATAACTTGGAAACATCTTTAGCGATTAACAAGGCGTAACAGAAAGTGATTCAAAAGATGTTGTTACACAACATAAATTTTAGGGAAAACAGAAAAAATAAAAAAGCGTTATGTGTTTATGTATGTTTTGCAAAAAACATTAATCTGTTGTTTATAAAATAATGATCTTCCAACAAACAGCTTGTCTGAAGTTCAGATTTTTAGTTGTTTCTGCATGCAGGGAAGAGATACGAGTAGCGAGGAAAATAGTTAAAGAAAAACAATCAAGTTAAACATCAACCATACACAATATGCTGCAGTAAAGAATATGCCTTACTAAACCAATATTTAAGAACGCTAGGTGCTCGTCCTTCTTTTCTGTTACTATTTGGTAGTCTCCTTAAACAGGTTTTAAATCGAAATTTGCTCCCGGCAATATAATATAGAAGATATTTCCAAAGAAAGAGTATGGGTAACTTAAAAGAGCGGAAGCT
Organism: Artemia franciscana; assembly: GCF_032884065.1. Taxonomy (NCBI): domain Eukaryota; kingdom Metazoa; phylum Arthropoda; class Branchiopoda; order Anostraca; family Artemiidae; genus Artemia; species Artemia franciscana. The sequence continues at coordinate 37,343,390 of NC_088871.1, forward strand.
GCCGCTAATATCAACAAAAAAAATGTCGCCAATGGCATCTAGCGTTTGGCGACACTTGGCATTTTTTCAAGCTTTGTAATCATTTTTCTGTCAAAACTGAGACCACATACTTATTACTACCCTAATTTTGATAAGTATCCATATCAAATTAATTATTCTTATTATTACACTGAAAAAAGTCAAGTGTCACCAAACGCTAGATGATGTTGATAGTTTTTTTTGTCGCCTGTTTCCACTCTTATAAGCTACCAATACTCTTTGATTTCCAACTATGAACACTATTAGTGGAGGAATACATTTGATATCAGTTCCTTTCATTTACAGATGGAGTCGACATTCATAGATACATATAGAGAAAGTCAATATTTTGATACATATTGAATGGCTGTCACAAAGCAAAGGACATCCAGTCCATTCCTATTATTTTAGCAGCCAACATTCATTTGATTTCCCCATTCTGGAAAGGGAGCAAAAACAATTATTGGACAGATCTAAATTATATCTAACCCCTGATTTGCATATTGACACAAAGGCTGTGGAGTCGGTCCGCTTTTCCTCCGACTCCAACTCTGACTCCAAAAACTTGAGTCTAGGAGACTTGTTGATCATATGTCAATTCTATGACATGGTATTCCACCTTCCTTTAGACTACAAGCGGTCAAGCCAATTAGGCTTAGGTTTTGCATGTTCGTCAATGAGTCCAAGCAAATTCCCAGATTTTACATACAAGTCCAGTGGACACTCCATCATGCGTCAACCCAAAATCAATCCAATCTTTCATCCCTTAGTTCTATGACTATCTACCTTAGTTCTGCCCAAGGAATGACGTATGGACGGATGATACATAGACTTGTCTATACACAAATGTAATGACATCATTTTTATACAATTCTAAAAAAGGGCTTATGCCAGAGTTGTCTCTCACGTGGCTTGATGCCTGCAACTACTTGATTTTAATTCAAAATTGATTTACTCTCTGTAAAATAATCCTCTTACGGAGAAACATGACTAATCATAATTGTAGTCACAAATTTTCAATCATTATTTATAGCCATTTAGGAGTATTAAACAAATCTTACCCCCAGTAGTGACGAAGACCCCTGTGGGCCCTAATCTTCTTTAGACGCTCAAGATCTTCACGAAGCTTGTTTTCGAGGTTGTTGGATGTCACCTAAAACCCAAAATTCGCATTTAATAATAAATAATTTAATAATAATAATAAATAATACTAATAATAACTAATAATAATTTAATATTAATAAATAATCTTACGGCAAAAAGTCGAGGAAAATATAGCTATATGCCATAAACTGAGCAAATTTGACAAAGTAACAGAATCCGTATCTAAACCGTTTTTTGTTAATAGCAGATCCAAATACATTTATTTCCCCTTCTCTACAAACCCTCACGAACGGAGTTACATCTTAATTTGAATTGAATTATAAAAAGACAAACTTTTCTACGAAAAATAGTCCAGAACAAAATCGTAATTGTTTGTCAATTGGTATTCTAAAAAAAACTTCGATTTTTGTCAATATTGTATATCAGTGATGTGCACTAGATGCATTTAATTTTTGATATCTACCATTGATACGGATCAGTATGCCCTAGTATGTCAAGGCAACTCTTGACTTTGTTAAATGGATAGGTGAGAACTTTGTATATTGTTTAGCATAAGTTTTGTTAAAATTTTGATTTAGAAACGTTACTTAAACTAAGTAGTTTTACTAAATTAGGATATAAAAAGGTTAAATAGTATTACTCAGTTTCAACATAAAAATGCTGGATTTAAAGTGGAATTTTAGAGGCATATCAATTTATGATGTTAATGACAGGAAAACGAATGACTTCAGCTATTCAGACTGAAAAAAAAAATTGAACGAATGATATACAAATCAAGTTAACCTATGAGTTCTAATAATTCTTAGAAGGATTGGACTCAAATACAACATCAAAAATCAATTTAGTTTTACTGATTTAACCTATAACACACTCTGCGTTAATGGTCTCTTTATTCAAATCTTTTCTTTGGAATTTGAAATAAATCCATATATTTAATTTTCAATGAAGCAAAATAGGCAATCTGGCCATTCAGCAGGGCGATAACAACAAACTGATTAATGGCAAAGACAACGCATGAAGACAAAAGGCAATGCGTGTCCGACACGTGAAAACAAAAAGAATGCATATAAACAATTTTTGATGCATCTTTACTGTTTACCCCCCCCCCAGGACAAAATATCCCCCTTCTCCGAGCAAAAAAAAATTGACTAGACTTTGTTTAGAAACTTTATGTTTTATGTGATTATTCATTGTAATTTTATTCACTCAAAGTAGACTCTGTTCTTTATTTGAGTTGTTACAGTTTTATTTCTGCTTGTTTCATAGTAACGGTTAATTTTCTTTAAGGGACATTTTTTTGGAAACTTTTATTCATATTAACATAAAAAGGAGAAACAAACATGAGCATCTTCAAATAATATTTTTTTAATGGAAAAGTAGTGTTTTGTGTAAGATAAACAGATCATAAATTAAGAAGACCCATAAATTACTTTGGAAGAGCAAGACTTCACGTGAAAGATGAAATAAAGTAATAGTGAACTCAAAGTAAAGAAATAGTAACATGAAAGGAATCAAATAGTGAAAGGACACAAATAAAAGAAGTAGCAATGTTAGCCAGATAAATAATAACCTGCAGCAAAACAGAGCCGTTCCTAGGGTTGGTGGTACAAAAGAAAAAAAATAATAACCCCCTCCCCGTCCCGACTCAAATATAAGAAAAAAACCAAATATGAGTAAAGAGTTTGATCAAAGCGGGGAAATCCCCAGCCACAATTCCCCACTCCCTAGCCACGGCACCCGGGGTATCTTGCCCTCCTCCCTTTGAACGGTTCTGAAGCAAAACAAGAAAAAGTAAGCATAAAGCAAACTGTTGTTAATACAGCAATCAAGAAACACTCAAGAATTCAGGCAAATTAACCATTGCTGAACAGCAGTATTGAGTTTACAATGGAGTTTACTTGCAGTTCTGTCTTCACTCTCAGCAATCTCAGACTGTCAGAAAGGAAGGGGGAGAGTATCAACAAAAATTGAAGTCTCCAGGTAATGAAATATGTAGGATGTAATCAAAATTGACACAAACACAAAAGAGGTTAGAAATGAAAATCAACAACCTTTCAAATCAAATTTAGATTAACCCTTGATTATCTCCAAAATACTTCTATCTGTAATGTGTTTGTTCTATGTGTATAACTTAGCTACTACTCCAGAAGGGGGAGGTAAAGAGTCAAGGATTACATTCAGGGTGACAAATGTGATACTCCAAAACTGTTTCGGTACCCAAATATTCGGATTTTTACCCCTTTATGATTTTTGTTAACAGAAAGGGAGAGGGGCCTTCTCTTTTCAGATGTCTTTTGTTGTTTTTTTATAATACTCTATCTAATTACTTTTTCGAGATATCTGCTATTATTCCGGCCTTACATTATTAGAAACATACCTGTGAGTATTTTCCATCTTTAATATCCTTTTGCCTGTTAAGGAACCAATCCGGAATCCGGTATTGTCTAGGATTTTGGATGATAGTGGTGACTTTTTCAACCTAAAAACAAAGCACCAAAAACTGTTGTATATGAAAGCAATAAATAGAATCACAAACAGAACAAGTTTTGTAACTCTAAACACAAGCAATACACAAAAGTGCAATTCCCAATGTTTATTTTTATACATTTTGCCAGTAATAGCCAACGAACCTTATTCTTTGATGGTGAAACCAAATTTTGGTTATAAATGAACTAATATTTAAAAACGAACTACTGTCAAGTTGATTTGACATTTTAAACTTCATTAAAATCTATACTACCAAACCTTGCCACCTATAAAAATAAACCTTTTCATAAGCCCCTAGGGTATATCCATTTCAATTCTTCGGTATCAGCTTTAAATTTTTCCATACGGTATATATATATATATATATATATATATATATATATATATATATATATATATATATATATATATATATATATATATTTGTCTTTATTATTTTTTCTATTGTTTGGTAAATGACGACTTATACTTATTGACGACATGACTGCCTGTCCATGGGTTATTCTTTATGGTTGATTGTGTTTGGCTATGCTGTTTGACCTATGTGATTGTATGGATGAGTAGGGTTAAGGCCTCATTCAAGTGCTGGTTTATATTAATCACTAATTTAGGAAAACAGTCTTCCTTTTCTCCTTCTGTCTTTTTTTTATGTGTTTGTGCTGTTGCATTGGTGATTTCTCTTTTCATGATTATATATATATATATATATATATATATATATATATATATATATATATATATATATATATATATATATATATATATATATATATATATATATATATATATATATATATATATATATATATATATATATATATATATATATAAGTAAATATAATCAGGAAACATAATAGTCAAATATTTTCTAATGCATGGAGTTGACAACTCCTCATCCATTCAGCTGGATGGAACAGATGATTGACATGAATATTACGCGGAATCTTTTAGGTAAAAATCATGTAGACAAAATGAAGTGACAGTTATCATACAATGATCCTATTCTCTGCTAACAATAACTCTACCAAGTTTTAAGCGATTATTCCATTACAACAGCAATATTACACAGCCAAATACTACTTCGTTCTGGTGAAACATGGGATCTGAATCAAAAGAGGAGATTCATGACCTTTGAAAGCTCATACATCCGCAGAACATTGAACATACAATGGTCAAAGAAGAAGACAAACTAGTCCATCAGCGCACATACGATGTTTCTAGTGACAGTCACTATCAGTTTGGTGCTTGAGATATTTGGGACATGTCCTCTACATGCACCACCATTGACTCCCAGAAGCCGCTCCGCACAGGCGACCAGATGCTGAACAAAAATAAGAAAGTTCTGGCTTTTGAAAACTCATACCTCCTCAAACAACTGAACATCTACTGGTCACAGAAGACAACACAACAGTCCATCTGTGAAACTACGGAAAAACCTGTAGTGACCAATATTCGACGCTAGAGATGGTTGGGACACGCCGTCAGTACGGACTACCCTTTACTCCCAAAAGCGCCTATATATTGCCAACTACCATGACCACATAGTTGATTAAGACAAAACAGAATGAGAGGACATGATTGCTGTAACTGATTTGCAGCTTCTCCCTGATGTCCATGGTACCTAAGAAGACAAAGCCAGTCCTGAAGTATAAGGCGAGGTAGTTAATGGGCGAGGTAGTTAATCCATGAAATAAAGATAGCATTGCTTTTGTTTTATCACAGACAAAAATCCTTTTTTCTTGATAAATCGGATTAGTCATTATTCAGTATTAAAGATTATCAGTCATTTTAACCAGTGCCAACTTCGTTTCTGCACATACTTAAGGTAACTAGGTATTATCATGGCCTATCAGAAGAGAAAAAGAAAATAAACAGTCAAGATTTAACAAGACCATCTAAAATATGAAATTGAAAAACAATAGCAATCACTACAATAAAATATTAGATCATGGTTCAAATCTAATAATAATAAAAAAAAAAACACCAATTGAGACAGGAAAAATTCCTGTTTTCTACTTAATCCGTTTTTTCAATTCCATTTTGCCTGTATAAAAAATACAATACCTTAATATAACGTAAAGAGGAATGGCCAAAGACTATAGTCTTTGCCAATTTATGGCCCTTCATAAGAACAAGAGCTAAGAGCTCATACGGCACTTGTGACGAGGCCGGAAGAGCCAAGAGCTCATATGGTATGAGCTCTAGCAAAATTCTAATAATAAATGGATTGATTTAAAAGGAAAATCAGAGGCTTAATGCCGGTTGGGATTTGAAATAAGGGCTCTGAGACACGAGATCCTTCTAAATATCAAAATTCATTAAAATCCGATCAACCCCTTGTAAGTTAAAAATACCTTATTTTTCTAATTTTTCCTCTCCCTTCAGCCCCCCAAATGGTCGAATCGGAAGAAAATCGTGACGAGGCCGGAAGAGCCAAGAGCTCATATGGCATGAGCTCTAGCAAAATTCTAATAATAAATGGATTGATTTAAAAGGAAAATCAGAGGCTTAATGCCGGTCGGGATTTGAAATAAGGGCTCTGAGACACGAGGTCCTTCTAAATATCAAAATTCATTAAAATCCGATCAACCACTTGTAAGTTAAAAATACCTCATTTTTCTAATTTTTCTTCTCCCTTCAGCCCCCCAAATGGTCGAATCGGGGAAAATCACTTTATCAAGTTAATTCTTTGCAAGTCCCTAACACCCCTACCAATTTTAATCGTCCTAGCACTCCAGAAGCACCAAACTCGCCAAAGCACTGGACCCCCCTAACTCCCCCAAAGAGAGCGGATCAAGTCTGGTTACGTCAATACCGTTTCTGCGACATTTGCTTATTCTACCCACCAAGTTTTATCCCGATCTCTCCACTCTAAGCGTTTTCCAAGATTTCCGGTTTCCCCCTCCAACTCCCTCCAATGTCACCAGATCTGGTCAGGATTTAAAATAAGAGCTCTGAGACACGGATTCCTTCAAAATATCAAATTTTATTAAGATCCGGTCACCCGTTCTTAAGTTAAAAATACCTCAATTTTTCTAATACCTCATTTCTTTTCTAATCCCCCCCCCAAACTCCTCCAAAGAGAGAGGATCCGTTCCAATTATGACAATCACAAATCTAGAACTTATGCTTATTGTACCCATCATCCCAATCACTCCACTCTAAGCGTTTTCCAAGATTTCTGTTTCCCCCTCCAATCCCCTATGTCCCCGGATCCAACTCAAATTGAAAAAGAAGCATCTGAGACATATAATCTTTCTATATATCAAGTTTCATTAAGATTCGATCACCCATTCGTAAGATGAAGATACCTCAATTTTCACGTTTTCCGAAATTTCCGGTTTCCCCCTCCAACTCCCCCCAATGTCACCGGATCTGGTCGGGATTTAGAATAAGATCTCTGAAGCACAAGATCCTTCTCAATATCAAATTTCATTAAGATCTGATCACCCGTTCGTAAGTTACAAGTACCTAATTTTTTCCGAATTACCCCCCCCCAGCTCCCCCAAAGACAGCGGATCCGGTCTGATTATGTCAGCCACGTATCTTGGACTTGTGCTTATTCTTCCCGCCAAGTTTTATCCTGATCCCTCCACTCTAAGCCTTTTCAAAGATTTCCGTATACCCCCGCCCCAACTCCCCCCAGTGACACTAGATCCGGTAGATCCGGTCGGGATTTCAAATAAGAGTTCTGACTTACGAGGTTCTTCTAAATATGAAACTTCATTAAGATCCCATCACTCCTTCGTAAGTAAAAAATACCTAATTTTTTCTAATTTTTCAGAATTAACTCTTCCCGCCCCCAACTCCCCCAAAGAGAGCGGATCCGTTCCGGTTATGTCAATCACATATCTAGGATTTGTGCTCATTTTTCCCACCAAGCTTCATCCCGATCCTTCCACTAAGCGTTTTCCAAGATTTTAGGTTTCCCCCCTCCAACTCCCCCCAATGTCACCAGGTCCGGTCGGGATTGAAAACAACTGCTCTGAGATGCGACATCCTTCTAAATATCAAATTCCATAAAGATCCGATCACCCGTTGGTAAATTAAAAATACCTCATTTTTTCTAATTTTTTCAAATTAACCGTCCCTCCACTCCCCCCGAAATGGTCGAATCGGGAAACGACTATTTCTAATTTAATCTGATCCGGTTCCTGATACGACTGGCAAATTTCATCATCCTAGGTTATCTGGAAGTGCCTAAACTAGCAAAACCGGGACAGAAGGACCAACAGAATTTGCGATCGCTATATGTCACTTGGTTAATACCAAGTGCCACAAAAACTTGACCAATGCATTTTAACCTTATGTTCATTATACCTTAAAAAGAGGAATCAAACATTTTTCACATAGCTTATTGTCTAGGGGATAGGCGTTTTCCCTCACGAAAAATCCCCCTACCACAGAAAATTTACCCATATGCAAAACTGAGCAGCCAAAGAGAAAGTGTGACAAATAAAATAATGAAGAAAAATGGAATATTCTATCTGTGTTCCAAAACATAACATACAGTTTAGAACATTCTATGGTATCGATTTTTGCATTTTTTTTTTTTTGTGATCTTGGGGTGGAGTTGTAACAGCAGGGCAATATAAAGGTCAAAAATAATTTGAAAATATGTAATTTGATCCAACCGTAGGATACTTGCCTTATAATGCAAATGCGCACAGGAAACACACTGAGACCAAGAAGTACAAAGAAATTACTTTCCATGGACTTGGTCTACAAACGACTAGCCAAAATGTTTAGGGGAGAGGGGGTGATTTTTACCAATTGGTTGTTCTCTGTTATATTGCTATCAAAAATAACTTTATTTTTTGTCCTCTACCAATGAAACTGACTTTCTTTTACTGTTTTTATTCATATATTTAGATCATCTCATTTGTTCTAATAATAATAAAATAATATAAATAAATATAATGATTGCATACAATATATTATAATATTATATATAAATCATATAAATATAATATAATAAAAATAAATAACAATAATAAGAAAGATCCACTTCTGGCAACTATTTACAGACTAGAATCTTTATCGAGTTCTCCCATTGCGATTAAGAACCTGTCCATTAGGTGTACATCCGACGATTTTCATGTATGAAGTGCTTTAAGGGGCATGTTTTTCTAATTTTATCAAAATAACAAGGAACTAAATTTTGTCAGAACCAAGATAATTTAAAATTGACAGGGCTCCTTATTCCAAACAAGCAAGCAATAGTTTAAGCAAAGAACTTTTTTTAAAAATTCACCATGTCCTGTTCATAAAAATGTATTGGCTATTGCCTCCTAGGCGTAAATCAGAAAATTTTACGTCTGAGGTATCTTTACTTATATGCACTACATGACTTTAGAGGAACAAATGTGCAACTATGCAACATTACGTTCTCCACAACTGGAAACGCAACAGTTTTTTTTTAATACTTTTAAAGCAATTGGCTTTCTCACAATTTTTAATCAATAGCAAAACAGTTCTCCACAATTCAAACGTCTAGTGCAGCAGTTCTCAAACTGCGGTACGCGTACTCTTTGGGGGTACCAAAAAAATTTTTGTGGGTACACGACCGGCTAACAAAACATAAAACAACCCTTTAGTTGTAGGACTGGCAAAGTTATCAGAATTGTCCCTTTCTGACTCTCAAGCAGTTTCAGTGGGGACATGTTTACGTGCACATGCCGTTAAGGCTTAGTCGTCAGAGTGGCTGTGTAGGCCAGCAAGTATCTCGTGTCATATGAAACCAAGAACAGAAATAACACATAAAAAGAAAAAAAATCAAACAGGTGAAATCTCGTGTCACTGCAAACAAGAACTAGAACAAGTTCTTGGTTACAAAGAACTTTCAAGTACTGCTGTTAAATTTCTTTTATGATTCTCCACCACTTATTTATGTGAAAAAGGGTTTTTCCAGTTTAACCTATCTTAAACGTAAATCTAGAAACAAATCAAATGTTGAAGATAATTTAAGATTGTGTTTAACTAAGCTAGAACCCAATTTCGATAAACTGTGTAAAGGGAAAGAAGTTCATCCTTCTCACTAGTCTATCTCTTAGAACAGGGGTCTCCAAACTATGGCCCGCGGGCCACATATTTTCATCTGGCCCACCAAACAAATCCCCATATGGTGGCCTAAAAAAGAAAAATTATCATACGACTGGCATCGCAGAATTATTCAAAGCTGGGACCGTTGACTGGTGGCGCTCAGGTGGCTCAGCCCGAGTCAATTTCCCTCTCTTGATTGTGTGAATCACAGATACTAGTACTGGTAGGTATTTGTTGTGCATTACAACCAATCAGTTGTGTATAACTGTACATTGTAGGGATGGAGGGCGAGTGGGGCTTCGTTGAATCAACTGATGTGTATGATACCTCTCAACTCTTAGTATTCATTCCTGGTGTTGATAGTGAATTTAATGCGACCCAAGAATTAGCATCAGTTCACAGCATGCACAGCACAACAACTGGAAAAGACATTTTCAATGAAGTAAGTAAAACTATAACAGAATATAACCTGGAATGGAAACAAGTGCAGTGTCTGACAATTGATGGAGGAAAGAATGTCTGGGACAAAACGGGTTTTGGTTGGGCAAATTACAACTGCTTGCAAGGTTGGAGGATTCTCAAAGCCCATTTTTCTGCATTGTCTTATCCATCAACAAGCATTGTGCCTAAAATATGTTGATATGTCTTGTGTCATGAAACCTGTTGTTCCTGTGGTTAATATCATTAGATTTCATGCACTCAACCATTGCCAGTTCCATGATTTCTTGAAAGAAATTGATTCGGAGTTTGTTGACTTGCCTTATTATACAGTAGTTAGATGGCTAGTTGTGGAAAGATTTTGCTGCATCTCTTTGAGCTCAGATCACAAATTGATTTATTTCTCACAGAGAAAAATAAACCTCAGCCATTATTATCAGATTGTGAATGGATTTGGAAATTGGCATTTTTTGCAGATATGACAAGTCGTATGAACCACTTGAATCTGAAATTGCAAGGCAAAACAAATTTCATCGATGACTACTTTGGTCATGTCAAGGCATTCAGAGCAAAACTTGCGCTACTTGAAGGCCAGGTGAAAGTTAAGAATTTTGCTCATTTTCCATGTTGTGAAAAATTTCATGCAGAGAGTAAAGTTGAATTTACTTCTTCATTTGCAAATGAAATGATTTCAGATTTGAAAAAGCAGTTTCAGGAGCTATTTGCTGACCTTGATGCCAAAGAAAATGAAGTCAGGCTCTTTCATAATCCATTTGACTTCAATGCTGAAAATCTTCCAACTCTATTTCAAATGAAAATTATTGGTCTCCAGGCAGATGACAGACTGAAATATAAGTATAGAGAAGGAAATCTGATTGATTTTTATAAATGTCTGCAGCCAGATCAGTTTCCAAATTTAATAAAGTTTGCTTGCAGTTTTGTGTCAATTTTTGGTACAACATACTTGTGTGAACAAACATTTTCCAAAATGAAGCATGTGAAATCTAACTATCAAGCAAATTTGTCTGATGATCATTTGGAGTCTATTCTTACAATTGGCTCATCTAATCTGGAACCTGATTTTAATGAAATTTTAAAGTCAAAACAACACTATCTTTTGTCACACTAATTTTGTTGCATAAAACTAAAGGCAGGAGTCTATATAGTCTATCCTGATTTTTTCCAACAAGATATGTTTTAATTTTTTTTGTTTATAATCTAATATTTGAGGAAATTAAATTACTGGCACTGATTTGTTTTTTTCTCTCTCATTTTTTATCCCTTTGGCCCGCATAAATATGGGAAATATATAATATGGCCCTTACATTGAAGAGTTTGGAGACCCCTGTCTTAGAAAGTAACCATTTTTTATTCTTTAAATTTCATGTGTGTTTGTTCTTAAATACAAATGCTTGTAAAAAATATCTCTTTGTTTTTACTTAAACATGATGCATAATCGAGTTTAAAAGGTTAAGGCTTTAAGATTTGGTTAATATTTTAGCTAATTTTTTTTTTAGTTAGTATTGAAAACAGAGAAGGGGCACCTAAAATGTTATGTGGATAAAAATTGGTGTAAAGTGTCTAAATAAGTTTGAGAACCACTGGTCTAGTGTGTTGTTTGTCCAATAGTAAATACCGGTGAAAACCATTTAAATGGTTTTCCCCAGTATGTACTCATTGGTGCACATTCAAACTGATTGATTGTGAGAAGCATTTCTCAAATAGCAAGTTTCTATCATTCTTCTTTGCTACTTCATTTCCAGCTCACTTTGGTTTTCCAAATACCCTTTTGTATCTTGATTGTAGTTAGGTCCTAAGTGGCAGAAAACTCCACTTTCCTGTGACACAATCTTTTGGGTCACTTTAAGAGGGCTCCATAATTTTCAACTTCCGTTTGAATGAGCCCTCTTCTGACCATCTATGACATTTGTTTCAAAACACTCATCCCTGGGTAACTAAGAAAATAAAAATAAACACACAGCAGTAACTTTTGTCTGAGAAAAAAAAAGAAGCGAAATTCTATATTTCTGTAGATAGGAGCCTGAAACCTCCAGAATAATATTCTCTAATATGCTGAATCTAATGCTATTATTTTAATTATTATTAAGATAACTTGCCTTTTTAAGGGTGTTTTCCTAATTTTCGAAAACCAGGCATATTTAAGCACTTGATGTGTGATATTAAACTAAGAGAACTTTATTTATTTAGAATCAGAATTCAATGCTTTTAAAGCATTAATTATTAAAATTCCTTTTTTAGAGTTTAGGTTACTATTGGCCCAAATTGTATAATTCTACACCTTATATCCTGCATGTATTTTGGAATATACATAGAACATTTCAGGATTTCTACTTTTCTTCATTGTTTTTGATTGATCCTCTCAGATGTAAAAGTAAAAGTCAAATAATGATTCTTGTTAATAATAGAAATTAATTAATTACACAAGTATTTAATTAATTTATTAGTAAAATTAAATTCTATATAAATGAAATGATATTCACAAAATATTTTATAAATAATAATTAAAAAATTATACCTTATAAATTAATAACTATTAATAAACAATAATAATATAAGTTCTATATAAGCAGTGAAAAATCTTTTCTTTGAATAATAGAAGGAAAGGTTACCTCTTCTTCTGAAAGTTCTCCAGCTCTCTTATTCAAGTCAACATCAGCCTTTTTAAGGACAACATCAGCATAACGACGACCAACACCTTTGATGGATGTGATGGCATACAGAGCTTTTGTTCGACCATCAATGTTAGTGTTGAGTACACGCAAAATATGCTGAAACTCTCCTGGGAGAACTAGAGACTGAAAAGTAAATATTACTTAACTAAAGATAAAAACACAATTGCAATTCTAAACCTTTTATTTAATTCAATACTGAAACAATATATGAAATTGCCAACAGATTTGTAGATGCTTTCCTCGATTCTTTTTAGTTTTGAATAGCTAGCAGCCCTGCTAGCCACCATGCCATTAAGGTATGGAAATGTTATATAAAAAAAAGCCCAAAAGTGTAAAGCAGATTCCCTCCCTCCCTCTCCCACAGCCACACACACACTAGAGCTGGCCGAATTGTTGAGAGGATTGCTATTTGCAACAGTCTGAATTAGTTCCAAGACAAGCCAAATCTACAAATCCTAAGATAAGCAATGTTAAGCATCATCATCTGTAAACAATTTTACCATTTCAAAAATAAAAATATACATGAAAGTATGAGTAAAGAGCCAAACGAACAATGAAAAGCCCCCATTTCCAGTGATTTGTAAGAAGGTTATGCTTAGATTGGAATAGATGTAATTATTGTTATTATCTACCTATTTATAAAAGTTGTAGCTAAAATTTGGCAAGGTAAGTATATTTTTTATTTTTTACACATTACATTCAGTGATGCTAGCTTATCAAGATAAGCTGAGTAAGATATGCTCAAACTCACTCAATGATCCCCTTGAATATTGCTCAGCAACTTTTGTCAGGGGGAAACATTATTTTTGTTCACATGGAGTGGGGATAACTAAAGAAACAGGTTTGTCTTGGGGGTCACATGTACTTACAAATTGAAATATCAGTTCATTTAAGCTTCATAATACATACTTTCATACTGAGAGATTATATACTGTTATTAAATTTTATGACCACAGAATCAATGTATTTTCTTTTCTTTTTTGCAAAACACAAGAAACTTAGAAAATAAACTTCAAGATAAAAAGGAAAAGGATCTTCCAGAACCATTGCTGGCACACAGGGCTTTAAAACAGTTGCTGGGTCTGTTTTTTAACAGTGACAGGTAGCAAGCATATGGCCCAACCTAACTGTAGCAGGGATCAATCCCTGGACCCTACATTTCCAAGCAGAGCATCAATATACTGCACTACACCAGGGTAGAATATAGACTTACACTTAAAATTTTACATTACCTTAAGGGTCAGTAATTTTTTTTTCATTCTTATATAATAAATCTCAAATAAGAAGCAACAAACATACTTCAGGATATAAAAGACAATTCAAAGATATTTAAAAGGTATTAAGAGAATTAATTACTTAGAACTGGCCATTAGGATGTCAATAATTGATTAGTCAATCCTTTTCTGTTTTCTTTTTATGTGCACACTTATTGTGAGCATACTTGAACTTAACAAAAAATAGTTAAAACAGGGGACAAAGGAACATAGTCCAATATAGGGGGAGCTGTATACCAATTGGTATTTGACACTTTACACACAGATCTGGGAGAAAGAGGGGAGGGGTAGCAATTGGAAAGAACTAGAAATTGGACTGAAAGAAGGAAGGGATGGAGAAAAAAGAACAGTAAGAGACAGCAATAAGATTAGAAGAGAAGAAGAAGATTACAATAGAAAAGACTTTGTGAAGCAAACCTCCAAAAAACAATTGGGATCAATTCACATTCAACAGTAAAGTATTTTTACTCCATATCCAAAGGTATGGATATCCATACTCCATCCATAGTATCCCTACTCCATATCCTGGGGAATTAATTTCAACATCCTGTCTCTTCTTCCTTATTTGAAGATTTAAAAACTGTAGAGAAACAAATCTTAATGAATTCACTTAATTATAGATGAGTCTACTATTCTTAACTCTAGATTTTGAAAGCAAAATTCGGATGTTTTGAGTTGGATTTAAGCTAGACAGATTTTTTTTCAAATTCACAATGTGCTCCCCCAATTTCTTGAAACATTAAATTAGAATTTAGCAATGATATAAGACTATTTCTATATAGAAATATTAATATATTTATTTCTGAAGGTGTCATTTTTATACCATGAAGTTTATCCAAATTTGTCAAAGCCCATTGCCCTTTAAAGGAGGGAATGGGTAAATATTTCAATTATATATATATATATTCAACAAATATAGGAAAGTAGCAATTGTGACTATGGTGAGGAACTAAAATTTAAGAAACATGCACAAACCACAGTTACCAAAGTATTCCAGACCTCCAGCATAATCAAGCATAGAGTACACAGAAGATCTTCCAAATTTATGATAGAACTCTACAAGGGTTTTGTGTGACTATTGTTAGAATTTGGGATGTGTGTTGCAACACTCCTAAACAAGGGTGATCAGCAGAAAATAGAAACAGTGATCAGTAGAAAACAGAATATTTCCAAGACAGGCAACAAAGGATGTTGATGGATGCAACAATCTTGACTATCTGTCTTGATTGCAAAGATAAAGCTTCAAACATTTGTGTAGAGATATTTGAAGAGGTGATGTTATAATGGCTTATAAACTTTTGAATGCTGACTCCTCTAGCTTCAACTTGATGATTCCTGCAGGACAAAGGAGCATAGTAAGAAGTTGTTCCAGGAAATGGCAGATACCAGAGTCCACAACCACTACTTCTCTAATAGCAATTCTCCAAGGGCAGACCCATGTCAGATTCTCTTCAAAATAACTTTGAATTTCCTTTTATTTTAGTTGTTTATTTACTTCTAGCCTTGGCTAGTTATCCCCTTCCCCTCTGTATATTCTTCTAACATAATTCAATTTCTTAGAACAATTATCCTAGGAAATTTTACAGAAAATTAGACTTTCAAATTTGATTTTCAAGGAAAACTTAAAGTTATATCATCAGATTTAGCAGATAAGAGAACCCTGTTGTAGAAGTTTCAACCTCCTATGTATTTTGCATTTTCTTTGCCATAAGATAGATCATTATGCATGTTTATTTGTTTTCAAGGGTGTTTGTATCAAAATAATGGACTTAGAAGATTGGGAAAAGGTGCTTTCAAACACAAACTAGGAGGTCTAGAGCCCTTTCTAAGTAATCAAAAACATTGGAGGGCAACTAGCCCCCCTCTCACAGCCCTTTTTCCCCAGTTATCAGATCAAAATTTTTGGCTAGTCATTTTATTCAACATAGTGGAAAGATCACAAAACTATGTCTGATACTTATGTATTATAGCAACCCCACTCAAGTCATTGATCTGAGTGAACCAGTTTCTCTCACCATGGATGAAATTCATTTAGTTTGTGATGTGTAGTGATAGAGAAAAGTGTCTGACCATGGATGTTGAAATGAAGATTTGGGACCAAGGACTGAAGAAGAAGCAAATAGACTTTCCCATGATAAGGGGGTGTTATGCCAGAATTCATTTAGTTTGTAATGTGTAGTGATAGAGAAAATTGTCTGACCATGGATGTTGAAATGATGATTTGGGACCAAGGACTGAAGAAGAAGCAATTAGACTTTTCCAGGATAAGGGGGTGTTATGCCAGAATTCATTTAGTTTGTAATGTGTAGTGATAGAGAAAATTGTCTGACCATGGATGTTGAAATGAAGATTTGGGACCAAGGAATGAAGAAGAAGCAAATAAACTTTTCCAGGATAAGGGGGTGTTATGCCAGAATTCATTTAGTTTGTAATGTGTAGTGATACAGAAGTGTCTGACCATGG
Organism: Artemia franciscana; assembly: GCF_032884065.1. Taxonomy (NCBI): domain Eukaryota; kingdom Metazoa; phylum Arthropoda; class Branchiopoda; order Anostraca; family Artemiidae; genus Artemia; species Artemia franciscana. The sequence continues at coordinate 37,359,909 of NC_088871.1, forward strand.
ATGTTAAAATGAAGATTTGGGACCAAGGAATGAAGGAGAAGAATCAATTTGACTTTTCCAGGATGAAGGCCTGTTGTAAAACAAAACAGTGCATTAATGGACACAACATGACTTTATACTCTTTCAATACAGACCCTTTTTGGAAGTGTACAACTAGGCCATGTAGGAAAACAGTCAGTTAGCAAGTCAATATAGGTTTGCTGACAATAAAACTCCATTGCTTTCTATAATTTTCTTATGTAGTTTCCATAATTTTATTAATAAAGTATTATATTTTCATCATATTTTGGTATATTTCATAAATATTCATTTCTTGAGAGGGGTCACAATAATATACAAGTACCCTGTATTTAGGGACAAAATACCCCCTCTTCTCCATTATCTGTGGGGAAAGGCCTGTAAGTTAAGAAATTTGTCCATTTTTACATTTGCTATTTGTTATTGGAAAGCATACACATATTTTTTTTTTGGGGGGGGGGGGGGGATTTGTGCTTTGGGTGGGTTTCCATGGGAAGAATCTTCTCTGGAGAGGGAAATTTCCAGTGGGTGAACTTTTACACTGGGAGAATTTATTGTCTTACTTTCTTTCCTTTTTATTATCTTACTTTCTCTTTGCCAACTCAATTTTGCATGTGGAGAAGGTGCAAGGAATTATCCAGGGGTATTTTTGGCTTATTTTAATTACTGGGAGGAGTTCCATGAAAGGATAGATTTCTGGAGTGATTGAGAAAACAATTGAAAATTTATTTATTTTTCAAATGAAAGCATGCTAAAGATAATTTTTCTGGCTGAATTGTCAGCAAGAAACTTTACAGATTTTAAGTTAAGACAGAATTATCTGGAGGGAATTTTGCAAAGGAGAGAGGGGAGGGTTGCACTTTATGCGGGAGTAAATTTCCACAAGACTTTCTCATGAGGGAGGGGAAAATTTTTTCATAAAACATGAGCCAGATCTATCACCCTTATTTGAAAAACAATCAGAAATTGAATCATAAAATCAAGTTTTTTAATTCTAAGTAAGCATCAATGTTAAAAGTCAAAGTGAATGGAAATTGATCCATATATAAAGGGGTTTCCCCTTCTAAATATCTTGCTGTTTACACTGAAGTTTGACTGTTGTCCCAATTTTTCGGGAATGTCTACTGAAACACAATGGCTGTTTAATTACAATAGGAAGCTTTTTAAAGGTGTTATAAAACTTTAATGCAAAGAGCAACATATTGAGGAGGGCAACCTCTTCATATACAGAATAATTTCTGTTTATTTTAATTTCTAATGTTGCTCCTTACCTTCAGTTTTTTTTTTTTTTTTTTAGTTTCTTAGAACAAGGGCCCAAGGCAAACTCAAGAAAAAGACTTAAACTTAATTTTGAACAAAATTTTTGAAGATAAATTTTCTTGGAAGCTTTATTACCCAAAATTGTGGTTATATATCATGTGATATGATAATCTGTGAGCCATTTCTAGGCAAGTTGAGGGGTAAATAAAACTCCAACCATTGCTTCAATGAAAATGTATTTCAGCATTAGTTTTTATATGCTGCACATATAAAAAAAAAACAATACTAAAATTAGCAAATTTATACTTATATATGCTTTTACTGTGTATTGCATTAATGTTCTTTGTTGTCATTGAACTTGAAACCATTTTCTATTTAGGTTGAACTTTTTCTGTTTATGTTGGGTTAATACTCTGGTAAGATTTTCTTCAAAATTACCAAACAATTTCCTTTCAATTTAGTGGTTTATATGTTCATATAATCTGGCTACTTAAACCCCACCCCCTCCTGTATATTCTTCAAACATATTCTACATCTTAGAATAAGTGTCCTGGTCAAACCCACAGAAAATATAAATGTTAAATAAAGAGAAATAAAGGTGTTTTCCTCAATAGCAAAAATAGTGTCCATTTAAAGAGGAACATAATTATTTTAAATAGTTCAGATGCAGCTGAAGTCTTGCAATGTTGATCTAGGATTTTTGTTGTTGTTTACTTTGGTAAATGAGATATCCACTTGGAAAAATCAGCCACAACAAGAATTTCTGGCAACAGAAAATGTTTCTGTCAATGGATAAATAAAACCCTCACATTTTCAGGCTTAGACCAGCTAGGTGAGCTTCTAGCTGAATTAATTTATACTTATAACTTACTTTAAATTGCATATTTGAGCAACTAAGGTTGAAGAGCCTGTAGATGTTGCCAGGTAACATTGGTTTTATATTCATGTCACAATTCATGAGTGGATCATCACTATTTACATATATACCAGTTTGGTTTCATTGTTGGGTTTCACTAGATATATCACTGGCTGGGCATGTTTGTGAAAAAAGTTGGGGTAAAATTCTAGGCCCTAGTTGAGTGACTTCTTGCTATCTCAGAAAGGGGTTAGGTTAGGAAAAATGAAAATTTCAGGGTTGGGTCTAAAGGCTAAAATATGTCCCAGGAAGATATTTTAAAGTACCTACACCCACTCCTCTCTCTAGAGAGCCCTGAAATTTGCCTACATGACAGGTCTATACTTATTGAAATTTTGACAAAACAACATTTTACCTCAATTTTCAGTTACCAGTTGTCTTTTCTCTGCCTTTAGTTCAGAAAATGCAATTCCTGTTATTCAAGTAGAATTCTGAGCCATATTAATGGTTTTTCTCAAAATTTAAGAAATGTATTTGCATATCTTTAAAACCTTATAAATAGGGATTGAGCAAAGTTGTGAAGCTGAAAACAATTTTGTTGTACTTTATTCAAGCAGAAAATCTATTTTGCAAGGTTTCACTTTTATAACACACATATTTTTAAAGGTCATCCATGGTCAGGGCCCTCTAGAGGGAGGAGTGGAGGTGTGTACTTCAAAATACCTTCCTGGGACATACTTTAGCCTTTAGACTCATTCCTAAAAGTTTCATTTTCCTAACCTAACCCCTTTCTGAGATAGCCAAAAGTCAATCAACTAGAATTTTATCAAAGTTATAGTTGACACATTTTGAAAGTGCTTCTACTACACTTAACTTGAAGCCCTTCAATTGTGGGAATAGGCTATATAGACATAATTATAAGTTTTTCCATTATAGATTTCATCAGCATTAATTCAATTTATTGGCACATGGGTTGAAACATGAATGTTGCATGGCAAGATGCATGGAAAACACAGCCTATAATTTGTGCAATATATTTGCACAAGAGGAAATAAAGATAAGCTGAAATGCCTTCAAAATATGTTCTCTTTTTTTCAGCACATTATGAACTAAGAATTGTTTATTAACATATTTCTGTCTCATAGCCCTAATTCCAGGCTTTTAACATAATAAGAACTAAATCTTAATAGTTTTCTTTTTCAGGGTCTTGGCAATGTTAACATATAACACATAATTAGGTTCTAATGTGATCTCTAAATACAGTGAAAAACTGAAATTAATATAACATAAATTTTAAAGGAGGAAAAAATCTCTTTCTTGATTTTTGAAAGGATAGATATGAGTAAAATTCTACTTTAGCTACTTTTGGTTATCTTGGAAAAGGGTTATGTTAGGAAAATGAAACATTCAGTGATAGTTCTAGGCTACAGGCTAAAGTAACCTATGCACTGGAAGGTTATAACTCTACTCCTTCTCTCTCTAGAGGGTCCTGACCTTTTATGACCATTAATAATGTGTTATAGAAGTGAAAGTTTGCAAAATAGATCTTTTAGTTACATGAAGTACAACAAAACTATTTTCACAATCACAACTTTGCTCAATCCTAATTTATAAGGTTTTAAAGATAAGCAAATGCATTTCCTATTTTGAAATAAAATATTGCTGTGGCATAAAATTCAACTCAAATAATGGGAATTACATTTTCAGAACTAAAGCCAGAGAAAAAGAAAATGATAGCTGAAAATTAAGATAAAATGTTGTTTTGTCAAAATTTCAAAAGGGAATAGACCTGTCATGTAGGCAAATTTACAGACCTTTAGAGGGAGGAGTGGAGGTAGGTACTTCAAAATAGCTTCCAGGACATACTTTAACCTGCAGAACCATCCCTGAAAGTTTCCTTTTCCTAACCTAACCCCTTTCCAAGATAGCCAAAAGTAGAATTTTATCTGGATGTTCAAATATCATAAAACAGTGTAATTTTGACACAGCGATAATATATTACCAGCAGAGTATGGGTAAAGATCATTCCCTAATCACAACATTAAATAACTAATGTCATAGACAACGTAAGCACTTAACACTTACCATGGTTGGGTATCCGATTACCTAGGATAAATAATAATTACACGAATTTAACAGAAAGCTCAGTTAAATCTTTTCTTCAATGTACAATTGACTTGAAGCCATCTATAAGCTATTAGATTTGGTAACATCCTAGAGGCTTCTAGCAGTTTTCTCAACTTTTTTATTTAGTAGCAAGCCTGTGGTATGTAAAAATAGCACTAATTTACTAAAATACTCAGCACAGTGTTCTTTTACTGTATATTGTCGAATTAATGACACTTTTCGACTACTAAGGTCCTTGCGTTGGCCCTGCTGTGTCTTGCTGTAGCTGGGTTCGATCTCTGGGTCCTACATTACCAAGCTGAGGTCAAGCCCACTGCACCACAACAGGACAAGAAACAGACACAAAAAAGTACATGTATATACAGGCTATAACATTATCAATTTAGAATTAGGGCAAACCTATTAGGAACCGACACTCCTCCTGGGGATAACCAGCTTTCTGTTTGACCCTAAATGCTGTCCAATAAGGACAATCTTTGGAAATATGTTATGTTTCATCTCCAGGACCTTTTCCTAGCCATTCCAAGCTTTTTCTCATTATAGCCCTGGAAATTGGGATAGAACCACAGTTTTCGCACTGCTTACTGTTTGAAATAAGGTCAGTCAGACGGGTACCCAAGACAAAAAAAGGTAGAGGATGTGTCGACCAAATTTTCACTCTTGGTTAATAATTGAGAAGTGTTTTGGTTGTCAAACACCTTTGGTGCTCAGCTTTATAGATTATGATCAAGCGTTCGATTCTGTTGATAGAAGAACTTTTGCAAAGGTATTATCCTTATATGGTATATCAGACAAATACATTAAAATGGTTAGTGCTATGTACGAGAATAATACTGCTGCAGTTAAGGTTGGAAATGAGGTTAGCAGCTGGTTTTGTATTAAATCAGGTAGGGTTGTTTTGTATCCCCCTTTATATCGATCATTTTGATGGACTTTTTGTTAAGGAGCACAGGAAAGGCAATGGGAGACCACGGAATCAAACGGGGAGGAAAAATTCTCCTGGATTTAGATTATACTGATGATTTAAGCATATAAGATGAAAATATGACCAAAATGAATGAACTTTTAAAGGTTTTGCAAGTTCAGGGTGCTAGAATAGGTTTGAAAATTAATTTTAAAAACACTAAGTCACTAAGGCTAAGAGTAAGTGAAGACGAAAAGTTGACGTTGGGTAACGAAAAGATTGTTGAGGTGAGCAGCTTTACTTACCTTGGTAGTATTATTAGTAAAGACTGTGGAAGCAGTGAAGATGTTAAAAGTAGAATAGCCAAGGCTCAGGATATTTTTTCTTAGTTAAAAAAAGGTTTGGAAGAATAAGGAGATAACAAAGTCTGCAAATCAAGATTAGAATATTGGAAGCCACAGTGATGACAGTGGTCAAATACGGCTCTGAAGCATGGGCGCTCCGAAAAGCAGATGAAAATTTACTAGATGTTTTCCAAAGAGGGGAGGCTTTGAATTGACTGGGTTGTAGGAGAAGCGTGAGTAGCAGTGTTGGCCTCAGATGGCTTGGTGCTGCGGTGAGTTATTATTAGTAGAAGTATTTGATTCCATAGTCTCCCGTGACCTTTTTTGTATTCCATAGGACAAAATTAGTTAAAATGACTAATCTAAATGGGAATGGTGATCTAATCGAGAATCAATACATCTATTAGCCTTGTTTCTTACCTTAAATGCTGCAATATTGTTCTCATTCATCGTACCAATCCTTTTAATTTATTTATCTGGTATACCATACAAGGATAGGACCTCCACTAATGCTCGTCAATTGACTGAATCAAACACTTGCTCATATTTTATAAAACTAAGGAATAAAGATGTCTGGTGAATCAAGTACTTTAAATTACTAGTCTGAGAGTGAAAATTTTGTTCACTCATCCTCTCCCCTTCGTAAGACCACACTGCTCTTCTCTTAAAATTTTATATATGGCATCCCTAAGTCTAAAAAGAATCATCCTACTAAGTAATTTGCTTCCTACAGAAACCAATCGAATTCCCAGGGGCTTCGTTGGGGGAGGTCAAGGAAGAGGGCAGTTGCCCCACTCAATGATGTGGAAAAAAATATTGTATACCTAAATCCCCTGACTCTGCACGACTACAAACACTTTTGTAATTACCACACTTAGTCTTATCACCTTTCTTATAGAGGGGTTTAATTATAGTTTTTCTAAAATCACTAGGTACTTCCCTGTTTCAAAAATCATACTCATAATCTTTTAGTAGCTTATTTCTAACCTCATAATCACAATATTTAAAAACGATCTTGTATACTACACTCTCAGTACCTGGGGCCTTATTATTTCTTAAATGCTTTTAGCACTGTCGCAAAATAAATCTTCCTTCAATTCGTAACTGTCAAAAACTTTTTCTTTCTTGCCCGTATCATTTCTTGTAACTTCATCATGGTTTAGAACATTCTCAAACTGTTCTGTTCATCTGTCTTTAAGCCTTCGATTATCACTATTTGGTGTTTCGTTCCATCTTTAGCTGGGATGAGCCCATATTGATTATTTTCTCTGAGTTTTTTAACACGCCAATATAATACTTTACTATTATACGGTCTGACTTCATCTTCTAGATCTCTTAGAATTTTATCCACGGCCTCCACTTCATACCTCCTTAATGCATAATTTAATACTGTCTCTACTTTCCTTGTGTTCCTTTTACTTTTGTATGATCTATCGTTCAAGTACTTCCTAATCAAGCCCCTTATCTTCTCTACTAAACTTAAATGCATTTTCACTGATATTCCCAGCTGCATTTCTATCTTTCCTCCCAAAATCACCATTAGCTGCTTCACAAATTATTTTCCTTAAATTATTCCTTCCATCTTCTAAATTTTTCAAATTTTAGACTCTTTAGTTTAAAATATACTTTATTTTAAAATACATTATTATATTGATTAGTTTAATGCTCTTTAGTTTAATAAGTCACAACTAGCTACTTCACAAACCATTGTCCTGAAATTATTCCCTCATCTTCTACATTGTCCGATTTTAGACTCTTCAGTTCATGGAAAGTTTTTTTTCAGTTCATTGAACTATTCATGGAAAGTTTCTTTCAAATTCTGGAGTCTACTAAAGTAATAACCTCCCAAAAAGGAGTTACCCCTCCTAAATTTCAGTTTCAAACTAACCCTAGACAGTACTAGATTGTCATCTTATTTTTTACATCAATAACAATCCTCCTGTATACTTTGGTATTTCGTATCGGTCCTGCCAATCTTCTGTTTATAATAAGGTTGTCTGTCCTACCATCATTTGAGTACCATGTTAACTTATGAGCCATTTTATGACCAACGACTGTATTGTTATTACCACGAAATTACAGTAGTCTATAGCCATTACTATTTTGTTTCCTACATCAAATTTACCTAGGTTAGGATGCCATCTATCCCTGTTTTCACCAAACTGGCCATTAAAAACCCTTAATAAAATACTATATTTTTGTCTGAGACCCTGTCCCTATTTTTACACCCCATCCTTCCTTCTTGAGAAAATATGTTCCACGTTACCTAATATCATATTTCTTACCCCTCGGATATGAGTCTCTGAAACTCATAACTTGTCTAGTTCAAAACGTCTGATTCGTCAGTCAAAATTGCAGTGCAACAATTTTTTTGAACGTTGCGATATTCCAAGTTACAATTTTCATATTATTTAAATCCTAGAAATTATTATGGTCTAAGAAAAAGCGATGGATCGCAAATCCAGCCCAGGACGAGGACGAATATATCTTTTCAAGTCTACATGAAGTACTTAAGCCGTCTTAGAACTGGACATCAAGATGTCCCTGGGACATCTTGTTGCATAGAGGCTTTGTGCAATTTTAGACCCACCTTGGTAAAAACATAGTTTTCCACACTTGGCGATGCTGTTCTATCAAACAAATGTTCTATGAAAACAAATTTATTGTGCGCGCTTTCCCGTGGAAAGTTCGAGAAATTTTGTTCCAGTATGAAAAACCGAATCTGTGATGGCGGAAAGTAGAACTTTAGGAGAACTACAAAACAGTGGGAGGACAAAAGAATTTAGGGGGAACAAAGAAGCCTTGGACCCATTGGGGAAAACAGGTGAAGATCAAAAGGTAGAATGAAGGGAATACAACAGGTTTTGGGAAAGTCGGGAGGTATTCAATTTCAGGTTGAATTGGAGACACTTGGGAAGGAACCTGGGACCGGTCCTATCAACTCTATGGAGTATTTAACCTCTTTTTAGGCAATAGAACCCCTTCGGGAAGTCATGAACGATAGCCAGTTTCTTCAAAGCACAGTAGGTGGTCCAGCTGTGATCCCTTTACCCAGGCTTTGCCTTTCCAATATTGGGTCCCTGGGAGATACTCTCTTTCATTACCAATCACTACATATTCCCTCCAAACCTCTACCTGGCAGTCTCATTCGCTATTTTTACCCTGGATTGATATCGACAATGATTTCATCCAAACTTTATTCCCTGAGCTATTTATCCAAGTTTCATTTTCTGTTAGCATCGACATGCATTCTTCATTCGATTATTCCATGATACCCAGAAAAGCTTCATCATGGTAAACTTAGATATTTACTCGATATCCTGCACCGAAATCGTTTTTGCAGACCATTGTATTTTCAGCCATGAATAAATTCAAGTCATGCAAGGGTACCAGTTTTTTCAAAGGTACCGGTCGGTTTTTGCATGTGAGCGGGCTATTATGGTTAAAAAACACCAGATATAAGCACTAAAGAGAACAAACATTAAAAGTGCTAGAAATAAACAAAAAAAGTTTACTAGGATAGATGAAACCAGCAATGCATTCCAATGAACTATGACTACTTACCTACTATGCCTTTCCCCTCCGTCAAATATTTAACAAACAAATTTAACTAAATTTCTGTTTGCTCGTGGGAAAAAAGTTAACAACTACAGAGCCGTAGTTATTGATGTAATTATTCGGGAATAAGGAGGCACAATCCTGCTATAATGAAATGTAATGGGAAATAGAATGTGTTTTTATGTTTTTAGTCGATTTAAAAACCAATTTGGTTGTGCACCCCACCCTGCCCTTCACATTTTGCGAAATGTGTTTATCGTATTGTATGAAGTGCATAAAAAATATGACATAAATACATTATATATATATATATATATATATATATATATATATATATATATATATTATATCTATATATATATATTTAATGCATCATAATATGTGTATCCTATTTATATTTATTTATTAAAAAAAAAAAAACTTAGAATTGAATGAGCTTGTAGAATTGAGCTGGAAATAGGTTGAAGCAGGCACAATACAATCTTCAATGGTAATATGAGCACACCCCAAAAGGAGCAAGCTGTGTTGCTATCTAATCATACCTGGTCCGCGAAGTTCCAGTAACATTTCTGGTTAGTCAAGCCCACAGCAAAGTTGTATGTGACAAACCCTGTAGAATGGCTGCCCATTGCAACAAAAGCACTTGTTTTAAAGCATTAGAAAAACCTATAGAATACTTTTATTCTTATTGAAACGACATGTATGTACACTCAATTGCACATAAACAGATAAAAATACGATTAATCTTGCATGGTAGACAATCAAAATCTTTCAATTAAAGACAAAGAAATAATAATCAGAAACATGTGTTGACGTCATTTTTATTAATTCAGTTTTTGTTCGATTCAAAAGAATAACGAATTTTTCCGAGTTCCATGTACATATGAAAATATGTGTAAAAGAAATTATAGGCTAACCAAAACAGGCGATAAATTATTTCAGAGATATACCAATTTGAAATTTTGCCTTTTCGAAGTTTTTCGACTCAAAGAATAACCTTCGAAGAAACTGACAGTAAATATACTGTCTATATATATATATATATATATATATATATATATATATATATATATATATATATATATATATATATATATATATAGAGCAAAAATTTATTTATAAGAGGAAAAAAAGGTTCGGATACACAATTAAAATGGAAAAACAGTAGCAACGAATTTTTTTGAGTTCATAAAAGTGACCTAAACGCAAACGCCGATTATCATAAAACCAGTCAAGGAGAAAGACTCCAAGAAAAGGGTAAAAAGACAGACAGTTAAAACTTCACACATTATGCACTGAAATGACGACGATAAATACGAAAAATTTAGAACTTTAAATAAGCTCCTATTTTCGAACATAACCCAGCCGCGTTAACAGAAAAATGTCTGAAGTCAGGTTCCTGTGATGGGCAGCATAAATCACCTCCCAAGAGAGGTACGAAATGTCTCCTTACATTAATCTATAACAAAACAGGATTATAAAATTGCGCAAGCCATTCAGAATCCAAGTTGATTTGCTACGTTTTAATATGTTTTTTTTTATATATATATTATGGCGTCGAAGAATGTGATTGATCTCATGCCATTTCCTACCAAATGGCTACTTCTTAAAATTACCAGGATTATGCAAATAAACAACACTTATTCTTCAGCTCGATTCAGCTTCAATGAAAGGAAAAAAAAGGCAGTAAAAAAATTACCTTAAATTTTAGATTTTCTTCTTAGCCGGTCTGATGTGAGTTCGAAACTTTTCAACCAAAACTTCTAATTAAGCTTTTATCAATGCTGACGGACTATCGATTCTTCGTTAAAAACCCAGGGCTCGGAATCGGTTTTCTTCTCAGCCGGTCTGATGTGAGTTCCAAGCTTTTCAAACAAAACCTCCAATTATGCTTTTGTCAATGCTGACCGACTATCGATCCTTCGTTAAAAAATCCAATGCTCAGAATCAAGTTTCTTCTCAGTCGATCTGATGCGAGTTCGACGCTTTTCAACCAAAACTTCCAATTAAGCTTTTGTCAATGCTGACTGACTATTGATCCTTCGTTAAAAAACCCAGGGCTCGGAATCGATTTTCTTTTCAGTCGGTCTGATGTGAGTTCGAAGCTTATCAACCGAAACCTCCAATTAAGCTTTTGTCAATGCTGACTGACTATCGAATCTTCGTTTCTTAGAACTTCCGTTTCGTTTCTTTGAACTGTTTCGTTTCTTAGAACTTTCGTTTCTTAGAACTTAGTACTCTAGATGCAAAAAAAGTCATTTGAAGCTTGTGATTTGGTTACTTTTTATTTATTTGACGATTTGTCCCCTCCTCTGGCAATTTTTTGCTTTGAAAATAAATCTAATTCAAGGGCGTCAAACTATTATTTCCTCATTTATTAAAGTATTTATTACTTAATCCAAATTATTTTTCTCTTCGAAAGATTTTTTTTACAAAAAAAACTTTAAAACGCCTCAAAAATTTGTTTATATTCATTTTTGTTACGTTTTCACGCGTCATATAAACGTTTCGGGAGAGGGAGGGGTTCAAACCCCCTAAACCCCCTAGATATGGCCTTGTAACCAAGGGTATATATTTTCCCATTTAGAATAATAATTGAAAATCCAAAATATTCCAATATTCCGTCGTTGTATATTCTTTGTTTCGTGATAACTGCAACACTAAAAAATTTAAAAAGAACTTAAAGTTATGAAAAAAGCTGCTTTAGTTTTCTTTTTTTCTGCTCCTGTCTTGACTTATAATTATTACTCAAAATTTTTGATGTGGCTGATGCCTAAGACAGAGATACTATTTGAGTTTTTTTTTGGTGGTAATAAGAAAAAGTTTAACGAATTTTTCTATGCTTTAAAAAATGTACTCTTTGCAGAAATCCTTAACTCTGCAATATTTTCAAGATAAATAAATGGCACTGTTTTATACATTGCGACACATTTGGACTGTCCATCACTCCACTGAGTAGCATTCCTGACAAGCGAACAATTTTTTTTCGGATATACGACAAAAGTAATTTTTTTTTCTCATTTAAATACTCAATTTCAATTCCCTTCGAGCTGGATTTACAATAAATACGACAAAAAATTCGTTAAAAATGGCAGTTCAAAAAAAGTATCGCGATCGCTTTGCTTCTTCATTTTCATCACTATCTCCTGATTTATTCTTCTTCTTCCGTCGACGAGACACATAAACACAAGGAGCGACTAGAACAACAACGGGAGAAACGATGATAAAAAAGATGCCACAGCCTAAGAACACAGCAACAACTTGCAATCGATGCCATAGTAACGATAGTTTAGTATGACCCAGTTTATCACGACACGGTCCTTTATCATAGTGACGAAGCATAAAATCTTCCTGAAAAAAAAAGAAAATAAATGCAGGATCTAAAATTACCGATAAAATTGTCAAGACTAAGAATCTGTATTATTCCCGGCAGAACTCTTGCTGGTGTATTTCAAAACCTAAAATTGTCTTTTTCTAGCCCAAAATTCGTCTAAATTTTCCAAAATTCTTTTTTTTAATCTCCATCTAAAATCCCCGTTTTTCTCATTATCCAATTCTTTTTTTAACCAAAAGTTTAACCTAAAATCTCTGACATTCTCTTTTTTTAACCTTTATCTACATTTCTCTATTCTCTCTTTATCTAAAATACTCTTTTTTTAATATAAAATCACACCTAAAATTTGTAACATTTACTTTTTAAATCTTACTGTAAAATTCCGTTTTTATGGCACTTGGTATTAACCAAGCGACATATAGCAATCGCAAATTCTGTCGGTCTGTCTGTCCTGGTTTTGCTACTTTATGCACTTCCAAGTAAGCTAGGACGATGAAATTTGGCAGGCGTATCAGGGACCGGACAGGATTAAATTAGAAATAGTCGTTTTCCCGATTTGACCATCTGGGGGGGGGGGCGTTAATTCGGACAAAATAGAAAAATTGAAGTATTTTTAACTTACGAACGGTTGATCAGATCTCAATGAAATTTGATGTTTGGAAGAATATCAAGTCTCAGAGCTGTTTTTTTAAATTCTGACCGGATCTGGTGACATTGGGGGGGGGCGGGGGAGTTGGGAGGGGGAACCTAAAACTTGGAAAACACTTAAAAGTGGAGGGATCGGGATGAAACTTGGTGGGAAAAATAAGCAAAAGTCCTAGATACATGATTGACATAATCGTAACGAATCCGCTCTCTTTGAGGTAGTTCGGGGGGGGGGGGTTAATTCTGAAAAATAAAAAAGGAGGTATTTTTAACTTACGAACGGTGATCGGATCTCAATGAAATTTGATATTTAGAAGGATATCGTGTCTCAAAGCTCTTTTTTTTTTAAGTCCCGACCGGATCTGGTGACATTGGTGGGAGTTTGGAGTGAGGGAACCTAAAATCATGGAAAACGCTTAGATTGGAGGGATCGGGATGAAACTTGGTGGGGAAAATAAGCAGAAGTCTTAGGTACTTGATTTACATAATTGGAACGGATCCGCTCTATTGGGGGGGGGGGGGAGAGTTAATTCTGAAAAACTAAAAAAAATGACGTATTTTTAACTTACGAAGGAGTGATCGGATCTTCATGAAACTTCATATTTAGAAGGACCTCGTGACTCGGATCTCTTATTTTAAATCTCAACCGGATCCAGCGTAATTGGGGGGGGGGGGGAGTTGAGGGGAACAGGAAATCTTAGAAAATACTTAAAGCGGTGAGATCAGGATGAAACTGGATGGGAAGAATAAAAACCTGTCTAAGACACGTGACTGACATAATCGGTCCGGATCTGCTCTCTTTGGTGGAGTTGGGGAGGGTAATTTTGTAAATTGAGGTATCTGTAACTTACGTAAGGGTGACCAGATCTTAATGAAATTTGATATTTAGAAGGGTCTTGCGCTTTAAAGATCTAATTTTAAATTCAGACCAGATCCTGCGACATTGGGGGAGCTGGAGGAGAAAACCGGAATTCTTGGAAAACGTGAAAATTGGGGTATTTTTATTTTACGAATAGGTGATCGGATCTTAATAAAATTTGATTTTTAGAAGGAATTCATGTCTCAGAGCTCTTATTTCAAATCCCGACCAGATCTTTTGACATTGGGGGGGACTTGGAGGGGGAAATCTCGGAAAACACTTGGAGCGGAGGAATCGGGATGAAGCTTGGTGGATAGAATAAGCAAATGTCCTTGATACGTGATTGGCGGAACCGTACTGGATTCGCTCTCTTTGGAGGAGTTGGGGGGAGGGGTTTCGTGATTTGGCGAGTTTTGGTGCTTCTGGACGTGCTAGGACGATGAAAATTGGTAGGCGTGTCAGGGAGCTGCACAAATTGACTTGATAAAGTCGTTTTCCCAGATTCGACCATCTGGGGGCTAAAGGGAGAGGAAAAATTAGAAAAAAATAGGTATTTATAACATACGAGTGGGTGATCGGATCTTAATGAATTTTGATATTTAGGAGGACATCGTGACTCAGAGCTTTATTTTAAATCCTGACCGGCATTAAGCCTCTTATTTTCCTTTTAAATCAATCTATTGATTCATAGAATTTTGCTAGAGCTCATACCATATGATCTCTTGGCTCTTAGCTCTTCTTGCCTCGTCACAAGTGCCATATGAGCTCTTAGCTCTTGTTTTTTAATCTTTGCCTAAAACTCTAAACCGTCCTAGTTGAGTGGCGGACGTGCTTGACTTGAGACCCTTTTTCCGAGAGTCCTGGTGTCGCTGGTTATTCGGTTTTAACAGGGGTCAATGGCGTGGCTCTGTAAGCTCAGCCATAATCGACCCAATTCTAAATGGGTACCCGGAGAAATTTTGGAAGGTAAACAAGAAGGATGCACCAAAGCATAGGATTGATGGTTCTTAGTCTCCCATAGCACTTCCTGGCGGAAGGGCGTATGAAAAGGATATCAGCACCGCCGGTAGAGGTTGTAAAATCCAATGCCATATTCTTGTTCCTATCTAAAATTCTCTTTAATGATATTACACAGTGCTCCAAGGGCTCCATATGCTGTAATCAAAATTAACAATTAAAAGATGGCGTTACAAGAATTTTTCTAACTTGCTGTTGATCCATTAGAAACAGCTGAAAACTCAAAATAATTTACAAAACGACCAAATAACAGTTTAAAACTGATTGTCAAAACATTTTCGTAAGATCTAGAGGATACTATTTCTGGAAATTTTCTTTTGCAACAATGTGGTATATTCTTCTTTTCTTACTTCTTTCTTAAAATTTACGCTGATCAGCCTCGATTTTTACGAAAACTCGGGACGCCACCGGCGTCCTTAGACTTAAAATCAAATAAACTAATAATCTATCAAGCAAATTTTAAACAAGCCAAAGTAGGGATCATGCATGTCATGGGAAAAAACGACTGATCACTAAAATTCTTTCTTGTGGCTTTACCTCAATATGTGTATGCTGTGCACTGACTCGGCTACTATAGGAGTATTTCAAAATCCGATTTTTTTTTTTACTTCAATAAGGCGCATGTACTTACAAAGGAGAGGAGGAGAATGTCCATGGGCTTGTGCTACCCCCAAAATTACGAGAATTGTATAGCTGTTCCAGTAATCTCTTATATTTTCGTATAGTTCAGCCATTTTTGTGTTCTTTTTAAGCTTCGCACCATCTCTCTTGGTTAGAGAGGGGGGGGGTAGAGTTTATTAGCAGCATATGGCGCAAAGGCCGTATTATAAAAAAGTAAGGCAAGTATCTAATCAATAGATTCTAAAACATCAAAACAAATAACCAACAGGCACACGCACAACCGAAAATTCTAGGGAGAGGGGGATAGTTCCTGCTTTGTAGGTAAGTTTCAGAATACGAGGTAAGTACCAAGTATCATTTTAAATTTGGTTTGCCATACGAGATATTAGGGACCTGTTTTCGTACTTGAGCAAATTGTCAAACATAAAAATAGAATATTTGATTTTTACGAAAACTCGGGATGCAACCAGCGTCCTAGGACTTGTAATCAAATAAATTTTAAATGAACCAAAGTAAGGCTAATGCATGTCTTGGAAAAAACGACTGATCACAGAAATTCTTTCTTTTGGTTTTGTCTCTTCTTTTGTCTCTCTATAATTCTTTGACAAGGGTTGTTATGAAAATCTAGTTTCGGCTATTTTTTCTTTGACACAATTTTATTACGTTTAAAAGCAGTAGCAGATGTCGTGCTAGGAGTAGTTATTGTTGTGAAAACAGTAATAATGTTAGTAGAAGCTCTTGTAAGAGGAGAAGTAGAAGGAGTTAGTAGAAGTTCCAGTAAGAGGAGAGGTAAGAGGAGGAGTTAGTACAAGTTCCAGTAAGAGGAAAAGCAGGAGGAGAAGTTAGTGGAAGTTCGAGGAGCAGTAAAAGGCAGTAGTAAGAGGAAGGGTGCCCCAAGAAGTAGCAAGGAGTAAGAGGAGTAGTGGAAGAAAGAGGAGAAGTTAGTGGAAGTACCGGCAGAAGAAGTAAATGTGGTCATCACGTTAAAGACTGTCATGGTTGGAGTAACACCGAAGCTAGGAACAGCGATGGTAGGTTCCGTGACATTTTTTTTTTTTTTAATTCGTCAAAATTCTTTTCTTATCTCAATGTCTGTATAAAACCTTTTTTGTTCAAACAAGCGTTCGACAAGAACAATCAAAAATTCAAAACTTCACTTTCAGGTTTTTTTTTTAATCTCTTTAAATTCTTTAAATCTCTTTCAATCTCTTTAAATTCTAACGTGTAGTTTTTTATTCCTGATCTATGAAGTTTCAAAGATTTCATATCTACTTCTTAAATATAAGGAAAAAGTCATGACATGGCTTAAAATGCAACTGAAATAATTGGAGATGAGTTTTCGAATTACAATAACTGTTGTATATGTCCAAATGAAGCCAAATTATTCAGCCATGCATAGTATTTTTACAGATTTTATACAAGTTCAAGTTTAAAAAACTGTCATAACAACTACTACTCAATACTAGCGACATTGACAGTGAAGAGTTGCCCAACAGAAATTATGCATAAATATCCCTAGGATGCCTTTCAAGGTCATATCCAAGGGGGAAGGGATCACAGCGTTTGAACTCTCCCCTGGTAGTCTTTGTCCCCCACTTAAAAACAGGATGAAAATACATACAAAATACAAATTTGCCAAGTGTTTTTAAAACTTTTGTGCAAGCCCCCACCCATACCTACCCCCCTCCAAAAAAATACTGGATCCACTCACGGTGCCGTTTGATAAAAGTAATTAATTTATCTATGGCCCAGCATAGACCACAAAAAGAGAAAAACAAGAGAAAAAGTAAAATCCGCCGTAACAATAACATTACTTCACTTTCCTGGATTCAATTACATCCCCAGATATCCTTCCCTAGCGTCAGTTTGGAATGCTGACTGAGAACACACGACACATTTCGAGATAAAGTGTCAAAGAAAAAAAGTTGCTAGAGTTTTAGTGCAAGAAACAATTAAATTTTCATTTTGATACAGATTCACACTGACATTTGATAGTATTCAATACATTTTAAAGGCTGGAAAACTATACTTGATGACTAAATCAATTCCTTGTTCAACAAAATGATTGACGAAGGAATATTAATCTTTAAATATACGCTGTTCAAGGGCGAATTCAAGAATTTTTTGGGGGGGAGGGGGGCTGTTTACAGAAATACTTTAATAGGCATCAACAATCTGTTTATATAGATTTTGTAACGTTTTTTACGGGCCGGGCAAAAATTTAGAGGGGTAGGGTTCAAACTCTGTGACCCCCTCCCTTAGATACGGTCTTGATACAGTACCTTATGCCTATTGTCTATTTTTATATTCAATCTATTTAAGTTAATTCACTTTTTATTCAAAAAGCTTAAAAGAACTTGCTTTCATAGTAAGTTTACCAGTAAACTAAAAAGGTCATTACTAAAATTTATGATAATGAATCCAATATATTAATTATAATATTCCCTTCTCCAAATCAGTTGGTGAAGCATAATTCTTACTTCATAATATGCAACCCCCCCAATGTGCAAATATAGTACAGGTAACGAAGAGACTAACGAAAAAACCAGCTAGTTCTCCAGTTTTGCATATCGTAAACTTGAGTGAGTGGTGTATAATACATAAGTACCGGAATTTTTCATGGAGAGAGCCGGATTTCCCGGCTCTTGTTCAGAACAAGAAAAAAACCTTCAGGAATTTAACAAAAAAAAACAATTAAACAATTTAACAACAAGTTTTTCAACTGAAAGTAAGGAGCAGCATCAGACCTTAAAACGAACAGAAATTATTACTTATATGAAAGGGATTGCCTCCTCCTCAAGACATCGGTCTTTACGCTAAAGTATTTTTATAGAACTTTCATGTTAGTTTTTGCTTGTTTTGAGTTTAAATCGGTTATCTATTGAAATATATGTTCGGTTTGGGTTTAATTCATTAATCGATGGTGATTTGTGGTAGTTTTACGCTTGGAAAATTATTTGAATTTTTTTCTATTCATTTTTGACTTTATGAGGCTCTTTACTATTCTTTGAAAAAACTTGTTTTGTGGATTTTTTCGCTTTTAAATTAACATTTGTTCATTTTTTATTGACAGTCTTTTTCATAGAAAAAAATTCATATTTTTTTTTCAATTAAACCCCATAGTTTTTACTTTGAAGATTATTTGACTTTATTTCTGCTCATTTTTGGTTTAACGAAGCTCTTTACTTTTCTTAAAAAACTTGTTCCGTATGTTTCCTATTAACAAATACTATCTGTAAGTAATTAAATAAAAACTAGTTTTTCAACTGAAAGTAAGGAGCAGCATCAAACCTTAAAACAAACTGAAATTATTACGTATATGAAGGGGGTTGCCTCCTCCTCAAGACCTCGCTCTTTACACTCAGTTTTTGTGTAAAATTTAAAATAAATCTCATTGTTCTAATTAAACAGCCATTGTATGTAAGGAATTGTTCTTAAAGAAATAGGTCAAAAAGTAAAAACTTTAGCGTAAAGAGCAACATTTTGTGGAAGGACAACTCCTTTCATATGCGTAATAATTTCTGTTCGCTTTAAGTTTTGATGTTGCTCCTTACTTTCAGTTGAAAAAATCTGTTTCTAAATTTAATTTCTGATTGTTTTTAAATAATACCGAGCAATCCGGCTCTCTCTCCCAGAAAAATGCTGGTACTTGTATATTATACGCCACTCACTCAAGTTTACGATGTGTAAAACCCGAGCTCGATATTTTGGGCTATAGATTTGCACATTAGGGGGACAGGGGCAAAACGCTGGCCACCGATCTAGTGTCCCTCTCAAAACTACAAAAAAATAAACTGGGACGGTCATATCGGTGGTTTCGTCCCCCACATTAGGGGAAGAGGGGGAGTAAACGCCGGCCACCGATCTAGTGTCCCTCTCAAAGCTACAAAAAATAAACTGGAACGGTCATATCGGTGTATTCACAACCTGATTTTGTATCTTTTAATACACATTTCATAACTGAAAAGATCTAACCAGAACTTAATTAAATAATAGCTTAAAAATAACAGGGCCTTAAAAAAAGTAAAGGATACGCAGCCAGACCCTTGAAGTCCAAACCGGCAGTGCTGATCTCCATTTCAAGGCCCTTGAGCCAGGAAGTGTAATGGGAAAGTGCAATAGCTTTAGAAATTGCTTATCTAGAAACTTCTATTTTACAGGGAATGGGTTTGGAAAGGGGAGGGATAAGCCAATTACATCATTCCTTAGGCATATATAAGCCAAATATCCCCCTTTTTTTACCCGTTGTTGCTATATTAAATTTTGCGCCAGTAAAAAGAATGGAAAACCGGATCGCTGTTTATGTAGGGAATTTAAAGTCAATCAACACAACGAATTTTTTAGTCACAATACATTCCACAAATACACTCGCTGTTTCTCTGTGGCTTAACTACCTATGGCCGCAGCTGAAAGAGAAATAAATTAAGACTTGAGCAAATCTAGAAACAGACCGTTTTACAATATTTTTTTAGCACTATTATAATCCTCTCGTCAGAAGAGACAAAAACCCATCCACTCTAATTAGAATAATTAAAAGTAGTATATAGCGCCAGTAGACCTACTAGAAAATTAGGAGAGGAAATCACATTCAAAACAATTCGTGGATACAATTCTAGTAAAGAGATTTACGATTAAAGATAAGAAGTACGCATCTATCTTCCCTTGCTCATAAAAATTCATGTTTGCTTATTTACAAAAGAAAAGATAGGTTTTTTCCTTATCGAATAAAAGAATAAAATATTTTGGTACTTGTTGGTAATTAGAAACACAACCAAGAAATGAAGTTAGGCTAATCCTAATGAAATATAATAAAACATGATAATACACTTAGAAACGAAATTATGGAAACCTAATCTATCCCAAACTCCATCACTTGTTTTTGTAGCTATGAAACCGGTTTTCTGAGATATAACCTAAGCGTAATTCTTGAATGCGTTTCCAATAACTGACAAGGACCAACATTTTTTTTTAATGCAATTGGATCTCAGCTCCCATAATTTCCTTCAGAGGAAATATTAAAGCTTGAACTTGTAAATTGTAACGGTCAATAATAAGAACAATGAAAGGGGAACTTACGTCTAAAGAAACAAGGCAGTACCAGCAGAAGACATGTTTACATCGACGGCACATCATTTGAGCACATCCCGAATCTCGCTCAATTGGTACCTGTAAATCAATCAGTTTAATTATTTGAATTACTATTAAGTTGTCAATATTAATTAATTATGTACTTTAATGCTAATTAATTTCAATTATGTGGATATAACTAGTTTCTATTCAAGACCACTTGACGAAATACAGAATTGGGTTAATTACAATAAGTTTTGCCCTTTTTTTATTTTTATTATTCTATAAACGGCAACTTAAAAATGGCAGCTTAATGAGTACCTGTAAATCAATGAGTTTAATTATCTGAATTACTATTAAGTTTTCGATATTAATTAATTATGCATTTTAATGCTAATTAGTTTCAATTATGTGGATACAATTAGTTTCAATTCAACAACACTTGACAAAATACAGAATTGAGTTAATTGTAATAAGCTTGCCTTTTTGTATTTTTATTATTACATAAATGGCAACTTAAAATGGCAGCTCAATGGGTACCTATAAATGAAACAGTTTAATTATTTGAATTAATAGGCACGTCTTACTAAGTGCCAATTAATTAAAATAATTAAAGTGATAATTAAAAATTAATAATAAGATAAACCATTTATAATTAAAATGGCAACTTAAAAATGGTAGCTCAAATGAAAGCTGTAAATAAATCGGAAATTATTTTAATTAATAGACACGTCTCGCCAAGTTCTTGGAATCTTTTACCAATAGTGGTCGTGCGTGAGCATGACCGAAGTATTTTCCGGGGAAATTTGAGGGATTTTTTCGAGAATAATTACGATTTTGCTTGATTGTATTAATCTTTGTTTTAGTAGTGCTATATAATATGGGAATTTGTATTAATGATGCGTATTTACCCCGTCGGTGGGTGATATTGTATTGCTTTTCTTTATTTATATAGAATTATGTGTTGGAAATTGGAGTTGGCTTAACGAACCCAAAGGTTCCTTGCCATTTATTTTTGTAAATTCGTATGTAAATAAAATGATGCTCCTGAAAAAATAGTAGACTTTCAATATTAATTAACAATTTATTTAATATTAATTAGTTTCAATGTTGTTGTTATAATTAGTTTCTGTTCAGCAACACTTGACAAAATACAGAAGTGGTTTATTTATGATAGGTAACTTAATAATTGGACTTAATTTGAATTTTAAACAAGAGCTGAGTATTAAAGTGTGAATCAAGTCAAAAACATAAAGCTGACAAAAAATGCCCTTCCAAAGTTAAAAAAATTAAGATTAAAACAAGAATTTCTAAACTTTTCCATGACCACAAACCCAAAAACAATAATAAATATAAAAAAATTTGAAGTCGTTTTTAAAATGGACTAAAAAGTGGAAAATAATGTTTTCCTGAGAATTTATAATTATAAGTCAAAACGAGGGACACCAAACGGATTGAGCTTTACATAACATAAATATTAAATTAATCTGGGACAAATTATTGAGACAAATCGGTGAGTAGAGAAAACGAGTTAAAACGATCAATTTATGTAAAGCCCGATAGGTTTTACGTCCCTCGTTTGCGTATATATTCATAGATACTCTAGAAAAAATTCTTTATAATTCTTTATTCTTCTGTAAAAACAACCTTTTTTCAGTAAAAAAAAAATATTTTCATTATTTTTGACTTTTTTGTATTTTCTAAGACTAAAAAAGTTTTTAGTCATTTCTAAAAATAACTGTTTTTCATTGTTTTCTTCATATTCATTATTTTTAACTTTTTAGTCTTTTCTAGGACAAAAGAAGTTCCAAGACTAAAAGTTCTTTTCAAAGACTAAAAAATGTATTTTATGTTCATTATTTTCAACTTTTTAGTCATCGCTCAAAACAACTTTTGTCTTCAGCATAAAGACAAAAAATTTTCTCTATACAGACAGAATTAAGAAGTAATCAAACATTTGAAAGTGGTAAAAAATTGCCAACAGATTTATATGAAAACAGCAAAAACGAAATATCTTTAAGAAAACGAGTTAAAAAGTGAGTTTACTTTTCTATACTCCCATGCAAAAATAATCTTTTATTAGTTAATTTTTGTGACATATTTTAACAATTGAATTCCATTATTCCTTAAGTACATTACCCCTTCGTTGTATTTGCTATTTTATTTTTTTTTATTTTTACGTTTTTGTTTTTTACAAAATTAGAGACAGTATAAAGAATAGAAAAGTTCAGGAACTACAACATTACTTTTTGCAGTTCAACTCAGTTGAGCCAGTAAAAAAGACCAGTAAGAGACAGCAATAAGAACGAAAAGATTTGAGCTAGAACACTTCTTAAAAGTCAACTCCGTTTCTTTGTGCCTAAACATAGTTTTGTACTTTTTTTTTCATTTTTGTTTTTTTACGAAATTAGAGACAGTAGAAAGAATAGAAAAACTCTGGAACTACAACATTTTTTGTTCTTATCAACTAAGCACAGCGTAAGGTTTTATTATTATTATTATTTATATGAAAATATAAGACTGTAAAAAGAACCAAAATTTTCAGAGCTACGAAATGTAAACTTTGTTTCTTGGTGTATAAACATAGCTTTGGCTTTTTTTTGTAAACAAAATTTTGAGATTGTAAAAAGAAAGAAAAGTTTCTGAGCTGCAACACGTAAACCCTGTTTCTTGGTGATTAAAAACATAGCTTTGGCTTCTTTTTTTTTACGAAATCTTGGGATTCTACAAAGACCAAAAATTTTCAGTTGCGTTTTTTACAAATCCACTCAGTTTCCTAGTTATTAAACATAGCCTTGGGCTGACTTAACTTAACCTTAACTAACTTAACTAACTAACTTGACTAACTTAACAAACCTAACTAACTTAACAAACCTAACTTCAAACCCAACATGAATTTAGAAAAATTCGGCGAAATATATTGACGAATGATGAATCCGAACACGACTTTGCTGGAGAATATAAAACGAGCCAAGTAGTGAGTCTCCAAAATTATTCATCTAGAAACTAAAGTTCGCATTACTACACAAAAGGAAACTTAGCTTAAGCTTAACTAACTTAACAAACTTAACTAATCTAACTTAACAAACCTAACTAACTTAACTAATCTAACTTAAAACCCAACATGAAATTAGAAAAACTTGGCGAATTATGTTTGACGAATGATGGATCCGAACAAGATTTTGCTACAGAAAATAAAACAGGCTAAGTAATGAGTCTCCAAAATTATTCATCTAAAAGCTAAAGTTCACATTACTACACAAAAGGAAACTTAACTTAAGCTTAACTAACTTAACAAACTTAACTAATTTATCTTAACAAACCTAACTAACTTAACTAATCTAACTTAAAACCCAAACATGAAATTAAAAAACTTGGCGAATTATTTTTGACGTATGATGGATCCAACACGATTTTGCTACAGAAAATAAAACAGGCTAAGTAATGAGTCTCCAAAATTATTCATCTAGAAGCTAAAGTTCGCAGTACTACACAAAAAGAAACTTAATCTTAACTAACTTAACTAGGTAACTAACTAACTTAACAAACTTAACTGGCTTAACTAATCTAACTAAAATAACTAAACTAACTTAACTAACTAAACTTAACTAACCTAACATAAAACACAACATGAATTTAGAAAAATTTTGGCGAATTATTTTTGACGAATGATGGATCCGAAAACGATTTTGCAGCAGAAAATAAAACGGACTAAGTAGTGAATCTCCAAAATTATTCATCTAGAAGCTAAAGTTCGCAGTAATACACAAAAAGAAAACTTAACTTAATCTTTACTAACTTAAGTAACTACCTAACTCAACAAACTTAACTAGCTTAACAAGTCTAACTTAACTAACTTAACAAACCTAACTATCTTAACTAACCTAACTTAAAACCCAACATGAATTTAGAAAAAATTGGCGAATTATTTTGACGAATGATGGATCCGAACACGATTTTGCCGTAGAAAATAAAACGGGCTATGTAGTCAGTCTCCTAAATTATTCATCTAGAAGCTAAAGTTCGTAGTACTATACAAAAAAAAGATGGGACAGAGTGAATGCTTGAAAATTGACAAGGCCAGAGAAATTGACGAGAAAAGATTCTAAAAAATGAGAAAGAATAAACCAAGAAAATGAAACATATAATATAATGAATAATTTAACAAAAGAAGATGACAAAGCAAGTTATTGTCAGCAAAACAGCCAATAATAACAAGCAAAACAGATAAAAAGCAAGGGTCATATGCAAAAGACAAAGAGAGGTGGAGAAAGTAAATAAAAAATGCCAAAATGGATGTTTTGCATGAGTGGTAAATCTAGAAAGACAGGGAAAAAGTGCGTATTTCAAGAAACTTCCACATCGAATATTTCCAAACTAACGTCAAAGTGAGCATGTCCCTCCTTCTCCCACAAAAGACGCTGGAAAGCATCAATGAAGAAAAGAGGATCACATCAACATTGGTATTCATTTAGTATGTACCTAGAATTGGGGCTATTGAGAAGGAAACATGATAAGAAAACAATTCTTGCCTCATGATACGTAGACAAATTGTGCTTAACAAATTTTGAAAGCGATCCTGTAATGCTTTATACCCACCCCCTAATATGCAAATATATAGCACAAATTCTATATTTACCGTTGCCCCCCCAAGTAATTCGGAGAAAAAATTATTAAATGTCCCATGCCTCTTGACTATCCCGATAAGGCCCCTTTGCCCCCCCCCCCCGACAAAAATTCTGGAGATAATCCCCTGACAATAATAACACAAATTTAGATGTATGTTTCCTTTTAGCATAAAAAAAATCCTATCGGAAATGAAATAGGTTAAATTCTTATCAGAAAGATTGGATAATATTTCACAATCATGGTATGATCAATGTATTAACGGGAATCATTTAGAAAATTAGGAAGAAAAACTAGTAAACATTCCTTCTCTTATTAAATAAAAAAAACGAGTTTTTTTAACTGAAAGTAAGGAGCGACATTAAAACTTAAAACGCACAGAAATTACTTCGTATATGAAAGAGGCTGCTTCCTCATCAACGCCCCGCTCTTTACGCTAAAGTTTGACTCTTTCTCTCAATTCTTCTTTTTAAAACAGTAAAAAACTTTAGCGTAAAGAGCGGGGCGCTGATGAGGAAGCAGCCTCTTTCATATACGAAGTAATTTCTGTGCGTTTTAAGTTTTAATGTCGCTCCTTACTTTCAGTTAAAAAAACTCGTTTTTTTTATTTAATTTCTGAACGTTTTTGAATCAATGCATGTTTTGATTTTGGCTCTCCGCAGAGGAATAATCAAAACGAAATTTTGCATATTGTTTTGGGGGGGGGGGCTAAATGGCTTTCTCATAATTTTGATCGAATGATTTTGAGAAAAAAAGAGCGGGGGCGATGCCTAGTTGCCCTCCGATTTTTTGGTTAATTAAAAAGGCAACTAGAACTTTTAATTTTTTACGAATCTTTTTATTGGTAAAAGATTTACGTAACTTGTAAATTAGCTTACGTCAAGAACTTTTGTATTCTCATGTTTTTATTACATATATGAGGGGATTCGCCCCATCGTCAGTACCTCGCTCTTTACACTAAAGCTTAAATTTTATCCCAATTCATTAAGAATGACCCCTGAATCACAAAAGCCGTAGAATAAATAGTTGGAATTACTAAAAATACTTTAGCGTAAAGAGCTAGGTATCATAAGGCGGTGAGCCCCTTATATGGGTAATAATTTCTGTTTGTTTTAAGTTTTATTGCTGTTCCTTACTTCCAGGTGAAAAAGCTTTTTCACATTTATTTTTTATTTTTTTTTTAAATAATGCTAGTAAATCCTGCTCTCCCTTCATGGAAGTTTTTTTTCCCATGACAAATTCTCGATGGAAAGTTCCCCCAGCATATCCCCCTCTTCTCAACCCCTCCCCAACCAAAAAAATCCTCCTGAAAACGCCTGTATACTTCCCAATAACCATTACTATATGTAAGCACAGGTCAAAGTTTGTAACTTATTGCCACTCCCACGGGGACCGTGGGGGAGTAAGTCGTCCCCAAAGACATAGTTATAAGGTTTTTCGACTACGCTGAATAAAATGGCTATCTCAGAATTTTGATCTGTTGACTTTGTGAAAATAATTAGCGTGGGAGGGGGCCTAGGTGCCCTCCAATTTTTTTGGTCACTTAAAAAGGGCACTAGAACTTTTCATTTCCGTTAGAATGAGCTCTCTTGCAACATTCTAGGACAACTGGGTCGATACGATCACCCCTGGAAAAAAAAAAAAAAAACAAAAAAAACAAAAAAACAAATAAACACGCATCCGTGATCTGCCTTCTGGCAAAAAATGCAAAATTCCACATTTTTGTAGATAGGAGCTCGAAACTTCTACAATAGGGTTCTCTGATACGCTGAATCTGATGGTGTGATTTTCGTTAAGATTCTATGACTTTTAGGGGGTGTTTCCCCCTATTTTCTAAAATAACGCAAATTTTCTCAGGCTCGTAACTTTTGATGGGTAAGACTAAACTTGATGAAACTTATATATTTAAAACCAGCATTAAAATGCGATTCTTTTGATATAGCTATTGGTATCAAAATTCCATTTTTTAGAGTTTTGGTTACTATTGAGCCGGGTCGCTCCTTACTACAGTTCGTTACCACGAACTGTTTGAAAGACAGATATGGTCGTATTTGATTTGTCAGTTTCTTTTGACTTATTTCAGGAAAAACCGGTTTCTATATATTCCCAAAGAAAAATCTCTTAATAAATGTAGCAAAAACAGAATAATTTATTGTTTTGCACAAGAACTAAGTTTTCAATTCACCAAATAGAAAATCTGTTTGCAAGCAGATTGCTACTACAAGTAGCACATCATATACAGCACATTCATCACAAGTTTTAGCGATTCTTTCTCTACCTCGACATTTTTACGCTACTGAAGAAACTGCAAAAAAGCGTTCACTAAGCTGTTCTCAAAGGGACGATCAGCAGGATAATGCAGATCAGAGAGATCAAAGTGTGGCTAATCATAAATTGCCTGCTGATCCAGCCTTTGAAAGCAGCGCAGCATACCTTTTTCGGCACTATATGTATATACATACTTTTAATATACGTACTTTAAACATAAGTTAAACGTGGTGTGCATTTTACTTATATAAAGAACTGCAAGGGTAAAATATAAATAGATAGTTGACTGAAAATACGCATCATCTTTAAATTATTGTTTAAAATATGTATATCAAAGGTTTCTATAGAATCGAAAATTTATTTTCCCCTTTTTAGTCAATTTGTAAAACATGTTTTTCTAAAAAAAAAAATATCATAATTTCCTTTACATTAAAGGAGATTAAAAAATTGACCTCAAAACTAGTGTAAGTAGACACAAACGGACCATACGCAAGTCGCGGCAACGAAAATCACTATGTAGCATACACATTTGAGTAAATAGCGTTGGGTCAATACATATGATAGAAATTTACAAATTAATTTAGAAATTGAAATTGCAAATATAATTTTATTCCTGGATATGTTAATTATTCGTAGCATAGATAAACTCAATTTTACTATTTACAGAAAACCATCACAAAAACAATAGATATTTGCATTTCAAATCAAACCATCCCCACAAGATAAAATAGCTGTCGTGAACTCTCTTGTCGATCGTGTCCCAAACATTTGTTCTGATTCCCACGTCACAGCTGAACTAAACTTTTTCAGGGACATAGTTTTTGGAAATGGGTATCTTACCTTACTTGTAAATAATACAATTAACCGTAGACTGAAAAGACACTCCCGTCAAATAAACGGTAGTTTACCATGTGAGAATCCTGATAAGCCCTCAACCATAATTTACCTCCCATACCTCCGAAAAAAAATAGGAATCTTAAAAAAAAAGTTTGCACACAAAATAATATGTAGGCCTATGTAGTATTTTCCAATAGTTTCAAAATCATAAATTTTCTAAATTCTGGTAAAGATAAAACCCCCCAAAAGGGGTCTATCAAATACCATGTGACTGTGGCAAATACTTTGTAGGTAGAACTCACCAGAATTTAAAGAAAAGCCTACAAAAGCATAAAGATGACATCACCAAAGCTCTAAATTCTGATGTTGCTAATGTTCATTTTGATTCTGCTTTAAGCAGCCATGTTTTTGAAAATTCTCGCCACAAAATGCTTTTTGAAGAATCTGCCCTTATTAGCAATGAACTAGGCATAAAGCAGGTAGTTCGAGAAGCAATTGAAATCATACTTAAGATTAATAATATTTCTTTAAACAGGAGCTTAAAAGAATATTCACTAAATGCTCTATACATAAACTTAATTAAAAATGGTCTTACAAAATATTTAAAAAACCAGTAGACATTAACACAGAACCAGCTATAAAAATACTTTTGAGGTTAGCAACCAAAAAGGCAAGATTAGCAATAAAAACGTGTTTCTAATTATTCTTCTTTCGTTTCAATGAATTGCCTTGTTTCGCCTCACTTTTTTTATCAGTCCTGGTTGAACTTCGCTGAAGTAAGCATACTAGGACTGTTTTAAAAACTTTTAATTTTAATTTTATTGGTTATATGTTGTTGTAAGTCTATTTTTCTTTTATATATTTATGTTTTGCTGAGGATGGCCCTTGGACATAGGACCAAAATATTGTTTCAAATTAGAATTCCCTATTGTTCTTCTTGTTTTTGATATTTGCAAATTTGGGTAATTGTAGCACTTTAGGAATTGACCGTGGTGGCAATTCGGGCCTATAGGCATATTTAATCAGAGGGTCTGGCGATAAGCCTGGTACTTTAACTTGAAGTTCAGCACGAATGGCCCAAACATTTTGCCTTTGATTATTCTTTTTTGTCAGAAATAAAAAGGTTTAATGCTGATGGCGAGATTGGTACTTGTTAATTATACAGAATGCACTAAATAATTATGCTTAGGTTATATCTCAGAAAAACCGTTTCATTGACACAGAGACAAGTAAAGCATTGGACTTGTATAATTAGGGGTATATATTTAGGTTAGATCTCACGGAAAACCTAACTTCACTTCTTGTGTGTTCCGTATTATTAACAAATACCGCGTGATTTACACCACATACTAAATATTTACTTGTGAAACAAAAAAAAAAATGATAATTCCAGAAATTATACATAGAATTTCGTATTTTATCCGCGGAAACTGTCTCATCTCAGAAAACACAGAATGAAACTCTGGAATGCTTTGAGAAGCACATATCAGAATTAAATGAAAAGTCCGGAGAAATACTTCGTTTGATTTATCGTCTTTCTAATATTAACACTACATCCTAATCTTAATAAGGGGGGTTAATGCCAGATTTGCCTCTCACTCAATTCGACTATCTCTCTTGGCTTTTTCTACAATTAGCCATGGCTTGATGCCCACAACTATTCGATTTTAATTCAAAAATCGGGTGTGTTCCATATTATTAACAAGTACCGCGTGATTTACACCACATACTAAATATTAACTTGTGAAACAAAAAAAAAATTGATAATTCACGAAATTACATATAGAATTTCATATTTTATCTGCGGAAACTGTCTCATCTCAGAAAACATAGAATGAAACTCTGGAATGCTTTGAGAAGCACATATCGGAATTAAATGACATGTTCGGAGACATACTTCGTTTGATTTATCGTCGTATCGATTTGATTTGATATGATTTGATTCGTATCGATCTAATATGAACACTACACTCATGAAAGAAGTTCAAAGTAAACAAGTTACACTGACACAGTTTCCTTTCAAAAAGCATCTTCTCAGTTATTTAGCAGTCTCCATCAATAACATATCTTGACAAGAACAAGGGTTCCACAGCATCTGCCATAGGTGTACATCGAAGCCAAAATCGAGCGGCATAAACTTTTAGAAATCACTTACACCGGGCAGCACAAGCCAAGGCGGAACTATGCCAAACGTTGCGGGAACTGAGCGGCACACTTGATGCTTTGAGCGTACACCAGGTGGCGGAAAGTAGGCGACCATCGTTCGAAATGATCATATATATACCCGATACACATGAGTTGACATTGTGGCTAAAGTTTTCGGGGGGGGGGGATCTCTAATGTCTGATGTGGGCACAAATGTACGTAGTATCTAACCCATCAGGTAATAATTTTGATGGAAGTTAACAAACAATCGTTCAATCAAACTAGTACCAAATAGACAGTTTATCAGGCAATAATTCAAACTCAACGGGAATCTTGAAACATAACGGAAGAGAAATGTTTATTTAAATTCACTATGAGACTAAAATCAAAACGATGAAGCTAGTCAAGAATTTAAGTTCTTTCTATCCCATTAAACTGAATGCCAAATCAAAAAAATAATTAAAAAAAAAAACTGAAGTCTGCAGCAAATGAAAAAAAGACGTCGAGTGTTTGCAAGGTAGACTAAGCCAGAGAAGGCCGTTTCCAGGGGGAGTTGTTAGCAAGTGAGCCCCCTCCCCCCTCTACCTGCAAGATTTGTGTCCGGCTCGTAAAAAAGTAACAAATACGCATAAACAAATTTTGGATGTATCTTGTAAAGTAATTTTTTAACTCCCCCCAAACAAAAATCTTGGATACACCCTTAGAACCAGACCCCTTTTTTTCTAAACGTTATTTTGGTTTTTCCTTGTAATTTTTTGTATGACAGTAATTGGAATAAAATCCGAATATATTCAATACAAAGTTAAATTAAAACTTCTATTAGGTTTGATTCCAGCATGAAATTACGGTACTTATGTATTATACAAACTGGAGGACTAATCGCGAATATGAGATATTACCCGCTTTTCACGCTGTCTACCAGACGAGTTCCTTCGGCTTGTTGGGAAAATATATTATAGCTATATTTTAATCAAATATTTAGCTTTTATTTTGGTTCGGTTAGGTTACGTATTAGATATAATGCGCTCTGGACGGCCGTCCTTCCATAATTCTTTATGTCAGTTCCCTAATTTTATTAATAAAGTATTGCATTTTCGTCATATTTTGTTTTATTTCATTACCAAACTTCACTTCTGGAGTATGTATTATATAATACACAAGTACCGATATTACTGTCGACAAAAGTTTCGTACCCAACAAAAGCCTTTTAAAAATATTACATTTCGACACAGGCTAATAAATTCATTTTCCTTAATCGAAGAATAATTTTTTTCGGCGGAGATAGGGCTGTTTAAGTTATGGGAGTAGCCGTCCAACCTCAGATCAATCTTTTTTTCGATCGCGATAACATGTAGGTCAGGAGCATAATTTGCTCTGAGGCAGGGGGCACTGCATCCAGATAGATGGGTCAGTTTTCTTTAGTATAGCTTTCTCTTTATGGTACTAGATGGCTCTTTTTTGATTTTTTACAGTCATTTTCCCTTGATTTGGAAAATTGCCTCCAACTCTAGCCCCCGCAGGTTTTTGACGAAATTACGCCACCGATGTAGATTTTTTAGTTTTCCGCTTTGGTTTTTCCGCAAAAGAAACCTTGTATTTTCCCAAACGTTCGACGCAGGTAGAGGCGACAGTCAACAGAATTTCAGGTTGCAAGACAACATTCTTTTCCTTGACAAATATATATTCTTAGTAAATGACGATCAGTGGCCTGAAATCACAAAAATTTAAAGGGGCAATTTATTTTTTTTAATCTAGGGGGATTCGTCATTTTTCAGTGAAAATACCCTCTAAAAAGGTAATTTTCAAAAGCCAGGGAGAAAAACACTTCCCTCCTCCAATTAACACCACTGATGATAAATATATAATTTAGGAATATGATAGGCAAAAACCGTGAAAACATGAAAAACCCACAAAATTATTTTTTTCGTTTTTATGGCACGGTATTAACCAAGTGGCGTATAGCGATCGCAAATTCTGTTGGTCTGTCTGTCCCGGTTTTACTAGTTTAGGCACTTCCAGATAAGCTAGGACGATGAAATTTGGCAGGCATATCAGGCGCCAGACCAGATTAAATTGGAAATAGTTGTTTCCCCAATTCGACCATCTGGAGAGGAGTGGGGGGACGGTTGATTTGGAAAAATTAGAAAAAATGAGGTATTTTTAACTTACGAACGGGAGATCGGATCTTAATGAAATTTGATATTTAGATGGATATCGTGTCTCAGAGCTCTTATTTTAAATCTCGACCAAATCCGCTGACATTGGATGAGTTGGAGGGGGAGGCCTAGGGATCGGATCCACTAGGAGTGGAGCGATCGGGATGAAACTTGGTGGAAAAACTAAGCACAGGCCCTAGATACGTAATTGACATAACCGGAACGGGTCGGCTCTCTTTGGGGGAGTTGGGGGGAGGGTTAATTCTGGAAGATTAGAAAAAGTGAATTATTATTAGCTTACGAAGGAGTGATCGGATCTCAATGAAATTTCATATTTAGAAGTACCTCATAACTCAAATCTCTTATTTTAAATCCCGACCCGAAGGCTTAGAGTGAAAAGATCAAGATGAAACTTCGAGGGAAGAATAAAAAGTCCAAGATACGTGACTGACATAACCGGACCGGATCCGCTCTCTTTGGGGCATTGGGGGGGGGGGGTTGATTTGGAAAAATTAGAAAAAATGAGGTATTTGTAACTTACGAACGGGTAATCAGATCTTAATGAAATCTGATATTTAAAAGGATCTTGTGCTTCAGAGCTCTCATTTTAAATCCCGACCAGATCCGGTGACATTGGGGGGAGGGGGCTTGAGGGGGAACCGGAAATCTTAGAAAACGTGAAAATTGAGGTACCTTTATCTTACGAATAGGAGATCGGATCTTAATGAAACTTGATATTTAGAAAGATCGTATGTCTCAGAGGCTCCATTTTAAATTCGAACCGGATCCGGGGACTTGGGGGATTGGAGGGAGGAAACAGAAATCTTAGAAACTAGAAATGTTGAAAAATGCTTAGAGTGAAGAGATCGGGATGAAACTTGATGGGAAGAATGAACACAAGTTCTAGATACGTGATTGACATAATTGGAAGGGATCCACTATCTTTGGGGGAGTTGGGGGGGGGATTCCGAAACATTGAGGTATTTTTAACTTAAGAACGGGAGACCAGATCTTAATTGAATTTGATATTTAGTAGGTACTCATGTCTCAGAGCTCTTGTTTTAAATCCCGATCAAATCTGGTGGCATTGGGAGGAGTTGGAGGGGGAAACCGGAAAACTTGGAAAACACTTAGAGTGGAGAGATTGGGATGAAACTTGGTGGGTAGAATAAGCAAATGTCGTAGATATGTGATTGACGAAACCGGGCTGAATCCGCTCTCATTGGGAGAGTTAGGGGGATCCAGTGCTTTGGCGAGTTTGGTGCTTCCGGATATGCTAGGACGATGAAAATTTGTAGGCGTATCAGGAACCTGCACAAATTGACTTGACAAAGTTGTTTTCCCCGATTCGACCATCTGGGGGACTAAAAGGAGAGGAAAAACTAGAAAAAATGAGACATTTTCAACTTACGAGTCGGTGATTGGATCTTAATGAATTTTAATATTTAGAAGGACCTTGTATCACAGAGCTCTTACTTTAAATCCCGACCGGCATTAAGCCTCTGATTTTCCTTTTTGCATGTTCTTTATATAGTTCTTTATATGTTCTTTATATAGTTCTTATATATAGTTCTTTATATGTTCTTTATATAGGATTTATATACAATTAGAATTTCTTGGGAGGGGACAAGTTGAAGCTTGGAACAGATTAAGATGGAGGAGCGTGCGTATTTGTGTTGGCCTCAGGCAGCTTGGTGCTGCAAGGAGTTGCTAGTAGTATTAGCGGTACTTAAGTATTATACGAGAAACACTCGAGAAGTGAAGTTTGGTTAATGCTAATGAAATATACCTTAGCAAGATAAAAATATAATAGTTTAGAAACAAATTTGGGCTATATATTTGCACATAAGAGGGGAGGGGATTGGGGTAAAACATGGCATATATTAAATATGTAACCTAAACAAACCTCTTCTAACCTAACCTAACGTAACCAAAATACCAAAAGCAACCAACTTTGCCATCTGGTTTACACGGATTTTGAAAATCATAAAAGACGGTTATGTGCCATATGTTTTCTCCCTAGTAAGGTATAGGTGCTTTACTGCAATTCCTAACATAACACTTCAAATTTCAAATTTTACATTCTATCGCCAAGAGTCATTAGAAGTTCACAGTAAGTTATAATGATATTTCTAGAAAATGAAGCCAACCACGAAGAAATAAGTCCTTTCCACTTCTTCCCCGAAACCTTTCAAGAAGAATTTAGGTTAATATCGGCGAAGAATGCGTGAATATACTAATGATGACACCAAAGAAGGCAGAACGGCTACATCCACTTTTTTTGTTTATGCTAATACAAATTGAAGCTGTTTTAAAGAACTCATACTGCTGGAAGGAAAATAGGAAATGATTAGGTTTAGGATTTGTTTTATCTTTATTGACAGATAATATAAGCAATAGCTATAACAAACGGAGCCTGCAAATCAATTTGCCTCAATTATGGCTGTTAATGTCAGTATTTAAACGTCCCCCACAAAAGGCATAAAATACTTACGCCCTCGGCGAAAAAATGTCTATTTGGCTTGCTTCTGATCTAAGTTGAGATCTAAGTTGAGGACAGGCAGCTCAAGTACCCGCACTTCCCACAACACTTCATTATAATTACGTGATTTCATAAGGAGGACCCTTTGGTGGCTGATTGGAGGATGTTTTATTTTTAATAAAAAAGTGTTTTAAGTGTCTGAGGTAGTTTAAAATTTTGCGTGTTCTTTTTTCTTTCTTTTTTTTTCTGTGCAATTTTGTTTTTCTTTTCATTTTTGTTGTATGCAGAGGGTAACAAAAATTATTATTATTATTATTTGTGTCTCTGACCGACATACTGTGTTCGAGAACATCATTTAGTACGTTTTGTACACTATTGAGAATGTGTTAGTGGCATTCCTCTGTTAGAAAATCATTCAAGGGAGTCTATTTACGGGGAAAATTTTCTAGGAAGACCATACCATTTTACTTTCGGCCAGACATACCAGCTTGTAACTTTACAATAGAGTTCTGTGATATACTGAATCTGATTATGTAGTTTCCCTCCATTTTTCGAAAATGAGGCAGATTTCCTCAGGCTCTTAGCTTTTGGTGAGTAACATTAAAATTAATGACTTGTATATATTCAGAATCAGTAAAAAAAAGACCAATTCTTTTACTGTATCAGTTATTATCAAAAATTTCATTTTTTTTTAGAGTTTCAATTTCTATTGGGCCAAGTCACTCCTTACTTACAGTTTGTTGCCAGGAACTGTTTGAAAAGGATCAAATATACTTCCTGATAGTTCCGAGACTTATGGCATTAAATCGCCGAGCTAAGAGGATTCCAATACAGATCTTAAAATAGAAACAAATACTGGTTCCCTTTAAAAGAGGGTGGACGAAAGGCCAGAAAAGAGCCAAAACAGCAACCTGGCAATTCAAAATTTAAGCTAAAACCCACTACCCTAAGCTAAACCCCACTAAACCCCGACATCAAACCTGAACATGTGCGACCACTTTCTTCATCCAGAGCTTGGTTACTTTTAAATTGGCTTTCAACCCTTTACAATATTTCTGGGCACTTCTTATTCTAATTTATAAAGCAAAATTTGTTTTATTATTAGCCACGGCCCCGACAAAATCAGACCTATATACCTGAATAGCGTCTTTAAACTGTAGCTGGTTGGAAGCACGTACGCAGGAGTTCGTTCAGGGGGCTGGGGGAAGGGTGTAAAAAACTTATTTATGATTTGAATAAGAAGTGCCCAGAAATCCAGGAATATTCGGAATTTAATGGGGGGAACAGAGGGCCTGCCTTTGAGCCCTCTTCGATTCATACCTCCCTGGCTGCATTGCAATTTACTCTAATCATGGTCTAAGTACGACCTCGCCTGGTCATTTGAATGATTGGCTAGAACTTATCTACTCTACGATTATTTTTCTTTTTTTGCACTCTTGCAAACAAGTGCACAAACACTGTCACATTAAAAAAAACTAATCGTAACATACGGGTCATATTCCGAAAACTAATTACAAAGCTTAATTCGTCTCATTCAGTATTGCATAGAATAACGGCTTTAGAAGATCGATAGAAAAGCCTTAAGGGTCATTCTTGACATGCCTAACTAAAATGAATTGTTTTTCCAAAGCTGCCAGGTCAATGAACTTTCTTAGGCAACACTATAAGCATCTTGCTACAGACAGCTTTATCAACTTTGTCAAAATAAAGGGATGGCGATGAATTACATGTCGTGACACATTATTAATTTCGGCTTACAATTTATCTAAGAGTTTAAAACAACATGTAGAAAGAGATACTACCACGGAAAAGTAAGAGTACGTAACCTAAACATCGTAGCGGACTATTCTAGTATCAAATATTGTAAATATTTTTTGGACCTGACGTATGTGCAACCGATTTTTTTCTCGGAAGACAAAAAAAAAAACAGAATAAACAGAATACAGAAGAGGAAAATGGCATACAGTAGCAGAACAGGAAACTAAGTGACAAGCATAATCTTGAAGCAAGTTACAGGCCATTGAAGTTTGAAACTATGATTTCCGACGCATTAAGGAGGTTGTCCCACCAATAGTCTGGAGAAAAAATTATTATACATCCCATCCCCTTGGCTATCCTGATATGGACCCCTCTTGCCCCCCCCCCCCCCGAATAAAGATGCTGAAGATTTGCCCCTGATCATAAGATGCCGTTAGGCATTATGCCGTTAGGTATAAGATCAACTTATACCTAACGGCAAATACTCCCTCTGAAACAAGCGAAATTGCGACAACCCCGCAGCTGTGACTTACATTAGAAGGACTAGATACTTACACCACTGAATGCATTCATATATCCATTCACAGAACCAGAGTTATGATATTAATTGTCATTCTTGGAAAAGATATAAACTTGCTGAAAAAATGGGAAGCTTCAACCAAGTTTCAACACAAATTTTATCGGGATAACCAAGGACACCGAATTTCAAATATGTAATTCAGTAGATGGATAGGACTGCGTCTCAACCAAGGCAATATCCAGGGGGGTTTGACTCCTCCCCCCCCCAACAAATTTTTTTTTGACCCGTAAAAAATAACAAAAGTGCAAAAAAAATTGGACGCATTTTTAAAGCTTTTTTAGGAGCCCCCCCCCAACAAAGATCCTGGATACGATTCTGATCTCAACTATGGAACGACAGCAGAATTGTCGTAATTCGTGGAAATTTTAAAGTCGTAGGTGAGCAGAAAAATAAATATAAAAAAATCCACAGGGAACATAAACCGTAATGTGCAATACAACTGACGTCAGTAAAATCATATGGACACGCCTGGGAGGATTTATATTGCAAATAATCCGTCAACGCTTTTTCTGATAATCTTTTATGGAATCACCTCCATAATAATAGCCTGGCATTCGACGGGGGTGTGGTTTGAATAGATTTCTGTTTATTAAATTAAATTCAAAATGAAAAATAATAACCTTTACTGGTAAATTTCTTGATTACTAGAATGAGGTTTAATCATCCCCGTTGCCGTATTCAGGGGGAGGGTTAAGGGGGTTTGAACCCCCCCAATGTTTGTCCGATTCAAGAAATGTAACAGAATACATATATGCTCCATTTTTTTTGTACCCCTCCCCCCACAAAAAAATCCTTAATACGGCTCTGATCATTTTTGAGAAAAATAAATATGGTTCATTACAGTTACGCCCATTACCTCAAAACAATATGAAAGCTTTTTAGGACAGGGTTGAGGTAGTTCAAAAAGGCTCGAAGAATTACTTGCTATGAGGCAAATACGTATCAGGTCTACATTCTGATCCACGCAAGAGAACCACAACTACATGTTCTCTTACTCATCTGCAACTTATGTCAAGTATTTAAGGGGATGAATGTATTCCTTCTGAAACAAAACGATGATGATAGCCAGGGCTATATCCAGGATTTTTTTCGGGGGGACTAAAAAATGTATAAAAAATTTGTTTATATCCATTTTTGCTAGGTTTTCACGAGTCAAACAAACATTTCGTGGGGGATCAAACCCACTACCCCCCCCCCACTGGATACAGCCTTGATGATAGCTTTGCATAAGAAGGAAGGGTTTTACCTTACAAAAGGGACATCTTTTGACCAGCCCTTGCCTCTCGTTCAAAGGGTCTTCTTCACAGCCACTATTTTCATGCCAAGATTCTTTGCAGCTGCTGCAGAAGTCATGTGCACACGTCTTGCATTGAATATGCACAATCGGATTGTTCCACTTATCAACTGGACGAAGAGGGGAAGCGTCTTGTGGTATTTCGCAGATGGTTTCGCAACCGGCATTTGGGCACCAGATTCTGGACGGGTCTCGCTCAACTTCTGAAAAAGTTGTGATTTCCTTGTTATTGGTTTTATTACTTGTTTATTGTGTCGACCCCCAAAACACAACTGTGATATTGTTATGATTGTTCGAACAAAGTAAGCGGAAAATTAAGCAACCATATATATCTTAAAAATAGGAAAAGGCGGGACTTAATTTTTAATGAAAATGACTTCCGTAAGTAGTTACATGGTTTTTGGTAGAGGCGGACACCTAAAATCATATCTTACCGAAAATTAAGAAGGCAGATCTTTCCTTTTAAGGTATACCTGTCTTTGGGAATGAACAGATTGCTAATAGTCGAATTTTCATGGACGAAAAGCGTTTTAAAGTTTAAATAGACAAAAAGCGTTTGGACAAAAAGCGTTTTATAGTTGTTATAGTTTTGATCTCTTATAGCGTTTTGTAAAGTTATAGCGTTATATTTAGCGTTTTACAGTTGATTTTGCTTATTATTTTCTCGGTTTAATGTGGTAATGCTGCAAAAAAGAGGTACTGCTTTTGATACCGTAAATCTCATTTTGCAAGCATTGGTATCGGCTGACTGTCTCAAAGATAAAGAGACCATGAGTATATTTTCCCAGTAGCACAGGGAGCTTCCAAATTAATTTGATAAAATTGACAAGGGATCTTAAACGTGACATCAGTTTCAAAAGTTAACAATAAGCTAGCTTAAAACAAAGAAAACGTATAATTTCTTACTAATTGTTTAGCAAAACGCTGTCTAATCAATGCACACACATATAAAAAAATTGCATGCTGTGTCCACAAAGTTTTCAATCCAAGCAGTTTGCGCCACAGGAAACTTCCAAATCTGTTAAATTACTCAGTGGCACTTCTTTTGAGCTTATTTTTAATGTTTCCCAAGCAGTTATACGAGAATAATTTTAGAGACTGCCCTTTCCTAAACTTGAAAAGAAAATTCTGCTCCGTTCAATCAAAAAAGCAAAATTTATGCTTCCTAATGATGTGAGTTTCATTAAAAATGTATATCACTATCTTTGACAAAACAGGAGAAGTTGGGTGGCTTTTTGTTGATTTTGAATTAAAATCAAGCAGTTGTGGGCATCAAGCCATGGCTAATTGTAGAAAAAGCCAAGACAGATAGTCCGATTGAGTGAAAAGCAAATCTGGCATAAGCCTTTATTAGGACTCTAAGTTCTTATGTTAGTTCATTTGTTAATAGATAAGTCCATCTATCATCCGTCCATGCGTCATTCCAAGGACGCAACTAAGGTAGATAGTCATAGAAACTATAGTTTTCCAAGTGTTTGGTTGAATCGCACGGGTAAACGGTGGGAGTAAGTGTGACTCTTATTGTACCAATGCTTGTTTGTTAGCTTTTAGAAAGGCAAGCCCGCCTAAAGTCTCAGGCAAGTTGACCAAGAATTTAAAATTGACATAGGACCGTTAGATTGCCTGGAATGAGAGGCAAACAAGGCACTCTTGCCTATGGTCTTAGCAGGTTGACCAAGAATTTAGAATATACACATGACCGTTAATTTGCATGGAACAACAGGCAAACAGGCGTCCAAAGCCAAATTGGCCCCATCCGGAATGAGTGTCAGGCAAGGCGATTGATTCAATTCATAAACTTTAGACACTTACACTAATGAAAACTTAATTCAATGTTAGCTGACCAACAAGTTACCTGGAATTGCAAGGGAAATAAGCGTCCAAAGTCTAAAAGGGCCTGTCTGCCTAGAGTGTTAGGCGAGTGAACCCATTTATAAGCTAAGACAGTTGGGCTAAAAAAATGAATTAAATATTGGTTGACCAATATTTCGTTGACTGTCTGTATTTGTGTCTTAAGTTTGACTGTCTAGGCTTGTCACTAGCTCAGGGAGTTTTACCAACAAAAAGGCCCAGATAGTCAGTAAAATGGTATTACCCTAGACTAGGCAGCTGAGGAAAAAAAATTGTGTTTAATAATTAATTAAAAATTTGCAACCGGAATCCCTGATGATAATCTACAGACCTTATATGAGGGAGTCACTACTGAAAAAATAGTGAAAAAGGAAATTGGCTGAGAATGCTGGACTGAGCCGAGGCAATGAATAGGCTCCATTTGGTAAGTGATTGGCGACAGTGGGCAACCCCTCCCCGCCTATCCTGAAGAGAGAAGCTTGAATGCTATTGGTCCACAAGTATTGTCCAATAAGAGAGTCATACTTACTCCAACCTTCTACCCGTGCCATTTAATCCAACACTTAGTTCTGCCCAAGGAATGGATCTTGGACGGATGATAGATAGACTTACCTACTAACAAATGAACTAACATCATTTTTATATAGTCTTAATAAATGTTTATGCCAGATTTGCCTCTTACTCAATCGGACTATCTGACTTGGCCTTTTCTACAATTAGCCATGGCTTGATGCCCACAACTTCTTAGTTTTCATTCAAAATCAACCAGGAAAGTAGGCGTCGGCTTTTAGTTTTCTGAGACAACCGAATTTCTTATCAAAGCTATACATGTTATGGCAAGACCCCCAATCAGTTCTAAATATTTTGGGCATACAAACTAACAGATCTTGTAATGGGCAAGATAGGATTATCCATTAAGGTATCGAACAGCCCTAAAATTTCATATCTTGAAACAACCAGAAGAAAAATAATAGAAAATCATAGTTTTCAGGTATGACCACACCTAAATGGGCCCAACAGGACAAACATATTTTCTATTTTATTTTGACGTCCTTGGTACTATAGCATTTTTAGATTGCTTTGAATCACCAGACTTAGCCTTTAACCATAGATTTTTCTCATTATTCGTATACATATTACTACAGAGGAGAGTAATTAGAACACGTAATAAGCATACATTTGGTGTTTTACCCTGTTATTAATTGCCAAATCATACATATTGCACGTATACAAGGTCCTGTAACACAACACGTAGGATTAACAAATAATTCAAAGAAAATATTAAAGCAAAAGAAGTTAAGCAACGATGGAGAGGTTAGCACCCGAACCAGAATTCAAGCATCAGATTCTGGACCGTGTTTGTTCAACTTCAGAAAAAAAATAATAGAAATTTCTTTGCTACAGTTTTATATGTCTTACCTTTGTTTTCGTCAATATTTATTACTATATAAAGACAGAATTTTTACTTTATTTTGTATATAGATTTTTGTTTTTAATTGTTTTAGTTTAGTGTTACTACTGATGACGGTCACTGCATATGTGACCGAAACATCTAGTATTTTTGTGAAATTTATCACAGTCTATTAAAAGGATTTTATCCGTATTTGAATTTTTATTTATCGTCATGGAAAGGCAGCGTGGTCTTCGAAATTATCTACAATTTCAACACTGTAAACTTTTGTCTCACCTTTGAATAAACTTTTGCATTGAAATGTCTTCCGCGGATCAGTAAAAAAAAAGGTTGTCCATAAAAAGTAAAGAGCCGTATTAAACCAAGGACTTGCAGAAATAAATTAATCTACAAATTCAAAATTAAAACGAAGAGAATAAATGAAACCTAAAACAAAAAAAAATAAAATGAAAAATCACACGAAACAAAGATAATAAATAAAAGTACAGATGAATTAATGAATCCTAAAACGAGAAGAGATTAAAATTTATGAGTCAGACTTAAACGAACAGAAAGTATCACGCATGATAGTGGAGCAAAAGTCCCAGAA
This sequence comes from Artemia franciscana, assembly GCF_032884065.1. Classification (NCBI taxonomy): domain Eukaryota; kingdom Metazoa; phylum Arthropoda; class Branchiopoda; order Anostraca; family Artemiidae; genus Artemia; species Artemia franciscana. The sequence goes on from NC_088871.1 coordinate 37,402,516, forward strand.
CCTTCTAAAGGCTTAAGCATCGTTTGTACTTTACTGCAAACAAAATGTATTTTAAACATTTCCCGTTGTCAATACTAAAATTAATAAATCAAACTGAAACTTCCAGGGATGAATTTCACTATATGCCCAGTAATTTGCAAGCCAATTTGGTCAATTATTGGCACCCTTGTCATATTTCCCCTCCCAAAATTTCGCTCTAGATCCACCTTTACCGGTTTGCATGTTCTACAAGTTACAAACCTATCCAAGCCAAAAAAGAAGCAATTTTTGGGCAACATAAACACTACAGACAAAAGTGGTTTCCAATTCACTTTCTGCACAGGGATTAACCTTGGCCAATGGATTTGCAGCAGTAAGTTTCAAACTGCTCAGGGACAGAATTATTTTTAGCCCATTTCCATGCCCCTGCGCCTCCTCCTATGAGAAAATATTTGGTCTGGTCTAGAGACCAATCTCAGAAAGTTTTGAGCCAATTGCACACCAGTATCAAACAAGCTCCACTTTTACCATCAGAGAACCAACATGCGAACAGTTGGCAATTGCGTTATTTACGGTCCTTGCCCCAGGGGCTCTGGGGGTCATGAAATCCCCACAGTCATATATCATGAAAAGAGAAATCACCAATGCAATAGCACAAACACACACATAAAAAAAAAAAAAAAGACAGAAGGAGAAAAGGAAGACTGTTTTCCTAAATTAGTGATTAATATAGACCAGTACTTGAATGAGGCCTTAACCCTACTCATCCATACAATCACATAGGTCAAACAGCATAGCCACACACAATCAACCATAAAGAATAATCCATGGACAGGCAGTCATGTCGTCAATAAGTATAAGTCGTCATTTACTAAACAATAGGAAAAATAATATAGACAAATAATTCAGAGGCAACACCCAACACAAGGGCTCATCAGGAGAATACACTGGCCTATATAGGGTTTCGCCACTCTAAATTCTGTACCCAGCACAGTGTTGTGGCTACCACAGAATATCCATGGCATCCCCGCGTCAGGTATCACCCCCAAAATACATGCCTATGAGAAAAAAAAAAACAGCAAATGTAAAACAACCAAGTACAACCAAAACAAGCTTATCCTGTTAATATATCCCTCCCTTTAGCAACAATAGGTAAACTAAATATTATAAATTCTACCAAATCACAAATATTAACACATTGCAAAAAAACCTGAATGAACTAAACAATTATAGAATTCATCATTACCATGTGGCTAATTTTTAAGAAAATCCGCTCAATTAGAAACACAATTCAAAATAAATGGCGCTGTGACAACATTTCTCGAAACTCCGAAATTAGTTCAAAATTTCTTTAAGTATTTCTAGATAATTCTTTTGATATTTATTTAAAAGTTCGTTATAATGAAAACTAAATTTTTTAAAATGCCAAGTTAATTTATTTGCAGAAAAACCTCTTGATATCAATTTTTGGCTTAAGATTCTACATCTACTCCTAAAATCAATATAATTACTACAAATCCTTGCATAACGAAGTAACTGTGAGAAAAACGCTGAATATGTGATATTTGAGTGTATATTACTTTCAGGGAATGGGAAACTAATCACTTCAAAATCAAAATCATCCGTTTTATTATACATTTTAAAACTTAATTATTATTATCACAAATATTAATATTTAAATCTAAGAAATGATCTTCATGACCAGCGCCATGACTAGGCTCAAGAATAAGCTCTGATGGATATATATTTTTAGAAATATCGATGAAATCCTTACAATTTAAGACCAAAATATCATCTAAATATCTTTTATTATTTGACAAAGCATGTTTTAAATTAATTGGATATTACATATTTAAACTGTTTTGAAGAAAATGGCTTTCTAAAACTCTTAATTGGATGTCTTGGGTAACCGAGGGGAAGAGTAGCAAAAATGGGTACAAGTAGGAGGCAGGTTCCGATCCAATTATTTTTCACTCTTGAAGAAAGCACTAGATATTTCAATTTCTAGTCGAACGAGCCTTAGACAACTTAAGCAACAGAAAAAAACATGTAGTTAGTAAGAAAAGAAAAGTAAGAAAAGATAAATATGAATCAATACATCGAAGGCATACGGGTCTTTACTATAGAGAGCGCTAGAGCATTGCCTCTATTTTATTAAAATTACTGTGGTTTTCAATAAAGTCTTGAACCATCAGAACTTAACCTTAACCGTAAATTTTCCCATTATTAGTGTGCATGTAACCACAAACAGAGAACAGTAATTAGATTACTTAGTAAGCATGTAATAGTTAGTTTAAACAGTAATTAAACAGTAATATATATATATCGTAAGATTTTAAATAATGATACAAAGAAAACACTAAAGCAGGGAATTTAGTGACCTCCGAATCGAAAGTCATATTTAATTTAGAAAATTTATCCTTTAAACGAAATTGGAGTTATTCGAAAGACTAGTAGCAATTATAGAGAAGAAAAAAAGTCTTATGAGTAGCAAGAGGCAAAAGCAAAACAAGCTCTTAAGGCAAGTCCACCTGACTTTTATTCAGAGGGGCGAGGGCAGTAATTAAAAGGAAATTATTTGATAAGTTGAATAAGAAGTGTCAAGAATTTCAGGAAAATTTTAAATTTGGAGGATCCGAGACCCCCCCCCCGTACGTATATTAGCCTCTGTTAATGACCCAGGGCGTACCAGTCTTAGTCAGGTAACACATGTCTACATTCTATATTGCATATTTGTGATTCAAGAGGCGACATTGAACACTTGGTATTTAACAAGCTAGTAAATAGTTGCCTTTACCGCTTTAAGAAATACAATTAAATTAAAGAATTTTCATGTTATTGATTATTAAAGTAATAGTTCTTAACAGCATGTATTTACCGGAGTCAATAGCACCATCATTACAGCCAATGAACTGCGAACAAACATCCGTATAACTGAGATGCTACTGAAAATTTTCAACTAAAAGACGACAAGCATTACTCTTCAGTATTATCAATGACTATAGAAACGTTAAACCTCTGATACTATTACAGTCAAAGAAATATCGTCGATTAAGCAAAATACCCTGTATCAACCATGCATTTTTTCGGCCACTTCGAATAGAAAAATGTGCTCGTCAAACTTGGGAGGAGGGTCGATCGATCAGAAATTGCGAGTTAAGCATCCTTTTCGAACGCCAGAAATCGAGGGTAGTCGGCCCCCTCCTTTGCCATTTTTTCCCCGGTACCTCATAGCCCCCAATGTACTTGTTTTGTTGTGTTGATTTGATCTTATGAGAAACAAAAGGACATTGTTCGTAATATAAACCGTTGTCAGTAAAGAGCAAGTGTGCTCTGGCCTTTACAAGGTCTAAGGGACAGTAGCCCTATTCTTATTTGTGGTGGTCTCTGTTCCTTCTAAGCTTAATTTAATCACTCATTTTACTTTCTGGTTGTTCTAGCTTTCATTTATTTATTCACAGCAGTATACTTTCTTTTAAGCCTAATATTGTTATTTAATTAAATGTCTTTCGATTTTAGGCTTCATCTATTCATCCTTAGCAGAACCTATTATTTTTTATGATTGATATGATGATTCATTTCAATTTTGTTTGTTTTAGGTTTCATTTACTTATCAAACAGTTCGTGGTATCAAACAGTTCATGGTAACGAACTGTAGTAAGGAACGATCCGGCTCAATAGTAACCGAAACTCTAAAAAATGGAATTTTGATACCAATAGTTACATAAAAAAATCGCATTTTAATGCTGACTTTCAATATATAACTTTCATCCAGATTAGTCTTACCTATCAAAAGTTAAGAGCCGGAGAAAATTTGCCTCATTTTAGAAAATAGGGGCAAACACCCCCTAAAAGTCATACAATCTTAACGAAAATCACACCATCAAATTCAGCGTATCAGAGAATCTTATTGTAGATGTTTCAAGCTCAAGCTCTTATCTGCAAAAATGTGGAATTTCGCATTTTTTGCCAGAAGACAAATCACGGATGCGTGTTTATTTGTTTTGTTGTTGTTTTTTTTTCAGGGGTGATCGTATCGACCCAGTGGTCCTAGAATTTCGCGAGAGGGCTCATTCTAACGGAAATTAAAAGTTCTAGTGCCCATTTTAAGTGACCAAAAAAATTGGAGGGCACCTAGGCCCCCTTCCACGCTCATTTTGTCCCCAAAGTCACCGGATAAAAATTCTGAGAGAGCAATTTTATTCACCATAGTCAGAAAACCTAATAACAATGTCATTGGGGACGACTTACTCCCCTGCAGTCCCCGTGGGAGACCCAAACTCACCAAAGAACTGGAAACCCCCCAACTCCCCCAAAGAGAGCAGATCCATTCCAAATATGTTAATAACGTATCTAGAACTTGTGCTTGTTCTTCCCATCAAGTTTCATCCCGATCTCTTCACTCTAAGCGTTTTCCAAGATTTCTGGTTTCCAAGATTTCTCTTCTCCCCTTCAACTCCCTATGTCCCCGGATCAGATTCAAATTGAAAATGGAACATCTGAGACGTAAGGTCTTTGTATATATCGATTTTCATTAAGATCCGATCACCCATTCGTTATGAAGCTACCTCAATTTTCACGTTTTCCAAGATTTCCGGTTTCCCCCTTCAACTCCCCCCAATGTCACTGGATCTGGTTGGGATTAAAAATGAAAGCTCAAAAGCTCAAGATACTTCTACTACCCCAACTCCCCCAAAGATAGTGGAACCGGTACATTTATGTCAGTCTCGTATCTTGGACTTGCACTTATTCTTCCCACCAAGTTTCATCCTGATCATTCCACTTTAAGCGTTTTCCAAGATTTACGGTCCCCCTAACTTCCCCCAATGTCACTGGATCTGGTTAGGATTAAAAATGAAAGCTCAAAAGCTTAAGATCCTTCTAAAATATCAAATTTCATTGAGATCTGGTCACCCGTCCGTAAGTTGAAAATACCTAATTTTTTCTAATTTTTTCAAATTATTCCCCCCCAACTCCCCCAAAGAGAGTGGATCAGGTACATTTATGTCAGCCACGTATCTTGGACTTGTACTTATTCTTCCCACCAAGTTTCATCCTAATCATTCCGCTTTAAGAGTTTTCCAAGATTTCTGGTCCCTCCCCCAACTCTCCCAAATGACACTGGATCCAGTCGGGATTTAAAATAAGAGATCTGAGTTACGAGGTCCTTCTAAATATGAAATTTAATTAAGATCCGATCACTCCTTCGTAAGTTAAAAATACCTAATTTTTTCTAATTTTTCATAAATAACCCTCCCCTCTACTCCTCCAAAGAGAGCAGATCCATTCTGGTTATGTCAATCACGTATCTAGGACTTGTGTTTATTTTTCTCACCAAGTTTCATCCCGACCCCTCCACTCTAAGCGTTTTACAATTTTTTAGCCCCCCCCCCAACTCCCCCCAATGTCACTGGATCCGATCGGGATTTAAAATAAGAGCTTTGAATCACAATATCAATCTAAATATTAAATTTCATTAAGATCCGGTCACCCGTTCGTAAGTTAAAAATACCTCATTTTTTCTAATTTTTCCGAATTATGATGCCATAAAAATCACTATTATTGGCCACGATTTGCACTCTTTAGACGTCGGCAGTTGGCAACCCTGATACTAATCGCATGGTTGATAACAAAAATCATCCATGCATATTACAGATCACAAAAGAAGCCACAATAAATACCGACACTATGGTACCGCTAGTCACAAGATGGAATACATCTCAGACCTCAGGAAAGAATTCTCGACACAAGTTGGGAAAACAACCTTCTGTGGGCGAAAAAAAGAAGAAAAAACAGCAAAGTTAATCATTTAACTTAAGTCGTATCAAATCAGAACTTAAAGCACCAAGGACAGTGAAAATGATATTTATGATTTTCCATGATTGGGTGGATACTTACACAACCTTACACGACTAAAAAATTATGAAAATTGGAACAGTCCTCCATGTACGTTAATGAGTTTTCACTTAGCGGACATTAAACTCAAAAAACAGAAACTTGGGTGAAAACCAGTAAAAAATATGCAAAAAACATATGGCATCAAACAGCTTAAGAAGGTGCAGCTTCCCTTTAAAGATGTAATTAAATAAAAAAAACAAGCTTTTTTCAAATGAAAATAAGGAGCAACAACAAAACTTTAAATAAACAGAAATTATTACGTATATGAAGGGGATTGCCCCCTCCTCAACACCTCGCTCTTTACGCTAAAGTTTGACTCTGTCACAACTCTACTTTTTAAAACAATACAAACTTTATCGTAGAGCGAGGTGTTGAGGAGGGGGCAATCCCCTTCATATACGTAATAATTTCTGTTCGTTTTAAGTTTTAATATTGATCCTGAATATAAGTTGTAAAAACTTGTTTTTTTTAATTTTATTTCTGATCGTTTTTTTAAATAATGCCACAAAATCTGGCCCCACCTCCACGGAGAAATCCCCCTACCCACGGAAATATCTTTTAGATAATTCAATCCCGGTGAAAATTTACCCCTGACAAATACCCTTAACTACTCCACGTGTAAAATTGAGACGAAAAACAGAAAGCAAGACATATAAAAAGAATTTTGTTTAGGAATTCTGGCAAATTCCCCCACAGTATAATTTCCCTGATAATTTCACCCCCTAGAAAATTCCATCCCTATGGAAAATTCTCCCGTGGAAAAGCCCCAGAAGAAACCACCATACGAAAATGTATACATACTTCCCAATAACAAATACTATGCGTAAACAATGGGGAAATTTTAATAACTTAAAGACCTTTCCCCTGGGGCTGTGGGGGGGGTATGTTATATCTTAAGGCATAAATATTGGGTCTTTCAATTATGATAAACAAAATGCCTATTTCAAAATTTTGATCGGGCAATTTTGGGAGAAAATGGGCAGGGGAGGGGGCCTAGTTGCCCTCCAATCTTTTTGGTCACTTAAAAAGGGCTGTAGAACTTTTAGTTTTCTGTTCGAATGAGCCTTTTCACGATATTCAGGACCAATGGGTCGGTACGATAATCCCTAGAAAAAAACAACAAATAAAATAAATAAACACGCATCCGTGATCTTTCTTCTGGCAAAAAATTCAAATTAAACATTTTCACAGATAGAAACTTGAAACCTCTACGATAGGATTTTCTGATAAGCTGAATCCTGTGGTATGATTTTTATTAAGATTCCATGACTTTTAGGGGGCGTTTCCCCTTTTTTTCGGAAATGAGGCACATTTTTTCAGGCTCATAGCGTTTAATGGGTAGGACTAAACTTAATTAGACCTTTACATGTGAAATCAACATAATAAGCCGATTCTTTTGATATATCTATTAGTATAAAATTCCGGTTTTTAGAGTTTCGATTAGTATTGGGCCGGGTCGCTCCTTACTTACAGTTCGTTACCATGAACTGTTTAATGGTCTTTGGGAATCCAGGTTGTTGATGTTTGAATGTTTACAAACGAATTTAACTAAAAAGAGTTTAGCGAATTATAAGAAAGTAATTTAACGAATTAGTTTTGGTTATTTATTTTTACTGCTGAACATTCCAACACAGACGAAAGTGTGGTACAGCCCAATAAACTTCACAATCTTAACCAAAAGAAAAGACTTCAAGAATTACGTTTTTCAGGTATGAATATACCCAAAGTGAGTCCAGGGATTTTTATTTTGATACTCTTTATGCTTTAAGCCACAGTCTACTTTTGGTAGAAGATGGATGAATGATCCACCTTAAAGGGTTTTCACTTCCATCGGAAGTCAAATTAAACAAAAAATGACCGAGCTTACAAAGTCTTTGGGAATACCCCAAATCGTTCATGGTTGAACTTTTACAGACGAAAATTGTGAACTTGTTTAACTTTCTGCTTATTTATTTTCACTATTCAACATTCCAACACAGAGGAAGTGAGATACTGCCCTACCAACTTCCTCATTGTAATCAACCAAAAGAAAAGTCATTGAGAATTGCGGCTTCAAGGTTTGAATGAGCCCAGTGTGGGTCCAGAGGGAGGAGGGAGTGTTATTACTTTGATGCCCTTGGTCCAATAAGTCACAGTTCCATAGGTTTATTTTAGTTAAAGGCGAAGGGGTGATGTAAGAATCATTTGCAGAGCTTGCAGCTAAAGATTGTAGAGGGAATATGCAGGGTCTAATCGCATTTTCGTTGACCACCCTTTCTGAGATCCTTCGAGGATCTTTACCAATATCGTTGGCTGCCCATTCTGAGATCCTTCGAAGATCTTTACCAATATCGTTGGCCACCCATTGAGAGATCCTTAGAGGATCTTTACCAATATCGTTGGCCACCCATTCTGAGATCCTTCGAGGATCGTTACCAATACCGTCCTGAGAAAAATTCAGATGTGATATCAAAACCCATCACAGCAGGCAAATAGGACGCCCATTTTCAGATTTAATTGTGGGCACAAGATATAATAAATGAACATTCGTTGATTTAAAAAAAATAATAAAGTCCTTCACCGGCTGCTACCCAATTTTGCAAAGTAAATTTCGTTTTCGAATATTGTTTTGCACAGATGATATGCTTCACATGTCATTTTCTTTGTGTCATTGATACTATATTTCACAGAAAACAGCGGGAAGGAAAAATTAATTTTCACCCAACCTATCTTCTAACTTTGCTTTTGGCAAATCATGGTGAAAGTTTATATATTATTATTAGCCGAAGTAATCAAGACGGGAAAAAAAATTACACCTTTATGATAAGCAACGAAGTGGTTTCCAAAGGCAAAGAAAAAAAAAAGGAGAGTGGACCATCAGTAAATGAACTCGCCAGCCATGTGTATATGAAGAAGGGCGTCACCAATCATCTGGAATTTACCCCCTGTTCGAAACATACATATCCATTTTTATTGAAATCATAAAGAAGTGTGTCAATTTTCGACGTAATACCTGAAATTAGGTATTATTATCTTAAGACACACTGCCGTTCTATGAAGAACAAATAAACCTTCAATAGGGATTATTCTAGTTTCAATTTTATTGTTTTAGTATTTCTACCAAAGACGGTCGCTGTATCTGACACGTACGCAGGGGGGGGGGGGGGGGGGGTAAATTCGGTTATTCGGAAAATATAGAAAAAATGAAGTATTTTTAACTTACAAACGGTTGATCAGATCTTAATGAAATTTCATGCTTGGAAGGATATCGTGTCTCAGAGTGGTTATTTTAAATCCCGACCGGATCTGGTTACATTGGGGGGAGTTGGGAGGGGGAAACCTAAAATCTTGGAAAACACTTAGAGTGGAGGGATCGGGATGAAACTTGGCGGGAAAAATAAGCAAAAGTCCTAGATACAAGATTGACATAACCGGAACGGATCCGCTCTCTTTGGGGTAGTTGGGGGGGGGGCTAATGCTGAAAAAATAGAAAAAAAAGAGGTATTTTTAACTTACGAACGGGTAATCGGATCTCAATGAAATTTGATATTTAGAAGATATCGTGTCTCAAAGCTCTTATTTTAAATCCCGACAGGATCTGGTGACATTGGGGGGAGCTTGGGGGACCTAAAATCATGGAAAACGCTTAGATTGGAGGGATCAGGATGAAGCTTGGTGGGAAAAATAAGCAGAAATCTTAGATACGTGATTGAAATAATTGGAACGGATCCGCTCTATTAGGGGGGGGGAGTCGGGTAATTCTGAAAAATTAGAAAAAATGACGTATATTTAACTTACGAAGGAGTGATCGGATCCTCATGAAACTTCATATTTAGAAGGACCTCGTCACTCAGATCTCTTATTTTAAATTTCAACCGGATCCAGTGTCATTGGGGGCAGATGGGGGGGGATCTTATAAAATACTTAAAGAGGAGAGATCAGGATGAAACTGGATGGGAAAATAAACACCTGTCTAAGATACGTGACTGACATAACCGGATCCGATCTGCTCTCTTTGGTGGAGTTGGGGGGGGGGGCGGGGGTAAATCGGAAAAATGAGGTATTTGTAACATATGAACGGGTGACCAGATCTTAATGAAATTTGATATTTAGAAGGATCTTGTGCTTTAAAGCTCTAATTTTAAATTCCGACCAGGTCCTGTGACATTGGGGGGAGTTGGAGGGGGAAACCGGAATTCTTGAAAAACGTGAAAATTGGGGTATTTTTATCTTACGAATAGGTGATCGGATCTTAATGAAACTTTATATATATATATATATATATATATATATATATATATATATATATATATATATATATATATATATATATATATATATATATATATATATATATATATATATATATATATATATATATATATATATATATATATATATATATATATATATATATATATATATATATATATATATATATATATATATATATATATATATTATTATGGGGGGGGGTGTTTATTTGAAAAAAAATTGAGGTATTTTTAACTTAAGAACGGGTGACCGGATCTTAATGAAATTTGATATTTAGAAAGAATTCATGTCTCAGAGCTTTTATTTCAAATCCCGACCAGATCTGTTGACATTGGGGGAGTTGGAGGGGGAAATCTTGGAAAACGCTTTGAGTGGAGGAATCGGTATGAAGTTTGGTGGATAGAATAAGCAAATGCCCTTGGTACGTGATTGACATAACCGTACTGGATTCGCTCTCTTTGAGGGAGTTGGGGGAGGGGTTCAGTAATTTGGCGAGTTTGGTGCTTCTGGACGTGCTAGGACGATGAAAATTGGTAGGCGTGTCAGGGAGCTGCACAAATTGACTAAATAAAGTCGTTTTCTCAGATTCGACCACTGGGGGGCTAAAGGGAGAGGGAAAATTAGAAAAAATGAGGTATTTATAACTTACGAGTGGGTGATCGGATCTTAATGAATTTTGATATTTAGAAGGACATCGTGACTCAGAGTTCTTATTTGAAATCCTGACCGGCATTAAGCCTCTGATTTTCCTTTTAAATCAATCTATTGATTCTTAGAATTTCGTTAGAGCTCATACCATATGAGCTCTTCGCTCTTAGCTCTTCTTGCCTCGTCACAAGTGCCCTATGAGCTCTTAGCTCTTGTTTACATAGGTTTTTACATAGGTATTTTACATAGGTTTCAAATAGAAGGGTGTGACTGAATTTAAAGAAATAGTGAACAACAAGACAAAGGATTTGTAAATCAAGTTGGCAAAATTTCAGAACAACAACGAGTACAGGAAGTCATTGAGGGGGCAATTACCCCTGCAAAACTTAACATTTAAGGTATGGTAATTACGAATTAAGGGGTGTAAACATTAGATTCATACCTCGAGCGCAGTGCGTTATGGGATTAAATTCGCGGAACTAAATCTGGATATATGATGTAAGCTATAATTATTTACTGCTAGAGTTCTTCTTTAAAAAATCAGACCGTACTTTATTTCTTAACGGGTATAATTAGGGCTTTTAATCTCTTAACAATTTCCCACAGAGAAATTGTGGGATGGCAAAAATAGTGAACTATAATCATAATAATCGCTATTCAATGTAATTCACTAATATGATGGACACTTACTTTTCATAAGTTTTGTCGGAATTCTAAGGAAATCAACACCCTTGCTTAAAGCCTTGAAAGAATGTACGTACATAGGGGGGGGGGGGGGGTTACAAATTAACCCTTTCAAGAAAAGTGAGATTCATAAATTTTCCTATAAATATTTCATGCTGAAACCGATTCTCCTTGCTTTTATTTTTATTTTTTGTGAAATTATGTACCACTCAAAATTTACCTCTCCCCTTGAAAAAACTCACGTGTATGTACCTGATCAAAATCATGACAGCAATTTGCCTTAAAATGAACCTCCTTCCCCCTCTCCCAACAAAGATTAGACACAGCTCCAGCGGATAAAAATATAAGTTTAGAACAAACTTAAAATCAGTATTTACTCAAATCCCAGCAGCTATCTACAAAATTTTCATAGCAAAAAAAAATTCATAGCAACTAAAAGGTCATAACTTTTCCTACTCTTATTTGTAAAAAAATATTTCAACAGAGTCCGTGTTGCACACAAATTTTTCCCAACTGGTACTCCAAGGTAAGTAAGGTGATCATATTAATGAACAAAATGGCCACCGGAGATGAAGAGACTGGCTCTTGGGTAGGGCGATTAAAAAGCAGGAATTCAGTTTCTGACTTTAGTCCGATATGGTCATACTCATCGGACAGTAAATGAAAATTCTATTTTAATCTAGTCTGCGATCGACTAATGTTCAGAATATCATCAGCATAACTTGCTGATGATGACGAGACATCAGCCCCTCTAAATACAAAAGTCATAACGACTTTATGTTGAGGTTCAGCATTGCAATTATCGAACACGGATGGAGAAGCCAAAGCTCCCTGTTTAATACCTTTCTTAATTGGGATTAACGAAGTAAGTTCAGTAACACTAGGCGATACAATAATCTCAACTTTAGTGTTCAGCCTCCTATACATATCCCGAAAAGCCTTCAATACTGAAGAATTCATTCCACGTTTGTAAGCAGTCAGTAGAATGTCGACGTGGAAACCTGAATCAAATGTTCTAGAGACATCAAGACTCGCAAAGTAAAGTACTTCATCATTTTCAGCAGTATGTACCAACAAATTAGCAATAAGATGATGTGCATGATCGCAGCCAACCCATTCTCAAACCAAACTGAGTATCTGATGTATAACACTTCATCGTAATTTCACCAATAATCATCAGTTCAAATATTTTACATAGAACAGGGCAGACAGTAATCGATCTGAACAAAGAACACTCGTCGGAGGGTTTTCCCTTTTTAATGACAGGACTAATTATAACAGTACTAAATATATCTGGCACCAATTCAGAGTAAAAACACATTTGAAAAAGCAGTATCAAGTGCTCAACTAAAGGAGGAGAGTCAGCTTCAAGGTGCTTAGCATAAATGCCATTAATTCCTCGGAAATTCTTTTTACGGAGCTTATAAATGCACTTTATCACCAGAGAGCGTGTAACAATAAAACTGAGGTCATTGCTATACCTGAGCAAATATTTACCAAGCTCCTCCTCGTAAACACTTTCCAAGACCAAATCAGGTTTTGAAATTCAGCGCGGATGTAATTACACCATTGGCCACTTGGAAGGACAGAACCGCAATTGTGGCAGTAGAATTTGTTTGATGTCGTTTAAAATCTTTCGCAAAGCGTCTCTTTGTGCAGAGGCGGACTTGGTTCGCTACTCTGGTACGCGGCATACCACATTCTTTCCCAATTCGAAACCAAAATTTTAACTTGACGCACGACTTGGCGTGCTCCAGATTGCTGGTTCAGCCAGGCTCTTCAGCTCCGACTTGTACTCTACGGACCGGTACACTTACTTTTTCAGCAATGCGCAAGGCATGCAGTTTCAGCATAATACGCACTGAATAAAATCTGACTTTCAGAGACACTAATTTCTGACTTCTGAAACAGAAGCTGGAACGGCACTTCCATTTTTCCAAGGATAGCATTACTTACGCTTTGGAAAATAGGCAGGTCAATTCCAGTCAGAGAAATCATACCAATTGTCTGTATTACTTGATATGACGAGATCAGTAGGATTTAAAAAGATTAGAAAAGAATTTCTGATTAGCAGAAATCTTCGGCAGTATTTCAGGCGAGCAAATCATGAAATCAAGAAAATACGTGCTGCCAGAATTATGGATGCATGTAAATCTAAGCTCATTTTCTACTGGGACAAGCTGTGGGCATATGCTACACAGAATATCTGCTGTACAACTGGAGTCATCAACCGGAGTACAGTTCAATTCACCGGCCAATATGACAGTCAGATAACTCGATTCACAATCAGCGGCAAGAGTACTAAGAGCTCGGGACGCTTTATCAAACAGGACATCGGAACTAGAATTGAGATAATCCCTGGGAAAATAAACTGAGGTAACTTCGCAATTTTGTATTTGGACTCCCCGGAATCGCTCTGGTGACAGTTCATTACGCACAGGAATCGCAGTCCTCCCGCTAAGTTAACCCACATCAAAGTGTTTGGCAGCATGCGAGTAAATAATAGTTGAGTTGTCGATGTTGAGTAGCTTAAGAATTTGCGTTGTTAGAAAATGCTCTTACAGACATACCACATTATTCATTTCACATAGTGTTTGTATCAATGGGAGCTTTAGAATTAAACCCCGTTTATTCCACGACAATATCCTGGGTCCTGTATTCATTTTAAAGGACGCAAAAGCTTCTGTGTTGCACGATATATTCATAAATGTGACATGGATGATCAGTTTGGGAGCATACAGCGCACATGAAACTATCCTGGCAAGGGGAGTTGCAATTACTCGAATAAACCTTTCGTCCACAGTGGGAGCAGTAAACGGTAACTTTGCAGGCACCAGATATATGGGCAGAAGCCTGACAGTTGAAGCACGAAGGAGGCGCGGGTTGATATTCGTCAATTTTAAACGGTTCATATACGACAACAACAGGGTTCAAGATGGCAGTAGCCATCTTGATATATATATATATATATATATATATATATATATATATATATATATATATATATATATATATATATATATATATATATATATATATATATATATATATATATATATATATATATATATATATATATATATATATATATATATATATATATATATAGGGCCGTAAATAGGATTTTTTTTTTTTTGGGGGGGGGGGGGGTTGGCCGCACAGATAAGGGAAGCCACTATTTTTGCCCCCGCTGCCAGTGGCAGCGGGAGCAAAAATAGCAGCGGCGACCTGCCGCCGTAATTTTATTCGCACCGCCACCGGTGAGATGTCGGCGGCACGCCGTCAGCGTGATCATTATTGACCACAAAAATGTAATGGTTTGATCAGTCTTTCTCAAATCCCAGCTTTAATTTACAACAGATTTGGGCATATCCACGAGTTAGAAACTTCCGGAGTCGCTGACTGGACAGTGGTCTTCCTTGTTATCCATAAATCTGGTAGTAATAAGCAGAAATCTGGTAGAAATGAAATGGCTGTGACATTTCATGGCTGTAACACATACAGAATTAATTATCAAAATTAGTATTTTTTTTTCATCGAGCAACCGTCACCATCGAGAAGAACTGTCACATTTTACGTCACACCTGGTTGGTTGGAAAATCTTTGCCCTGAGCTTTCATAACATCAAACATCCAGAAGGGATTGGGAAGGTGTATCCCCTTTCAATAGAGATTGTTTTGATAATGAAGATCTGTGCTCTTTAATACAGACCATCCAAATGTTTTTCCTATCCCATGAAACTGGTCGGAAAATGGCCAAGCTCATCAGAGGTTCTAATTCCAACCTCATCCCTACTTGCACTGCCATCCTCTCACCCAATGCTTTCAGTAAGCCATGTGATTTTGCAGCCATTGTGAAATAGGATAGTCACAACTGAACAAGTAAAACCACGTCCCAGCAACACCAACAAAACAAAATGCTTCAAGAAAGAAAGGAGGGCAGAAGAAAAGTGCTCACTGATATATCAGTGAAGGCCAAGATCGAAGCTTCCTTTGCTTCAAGGAAGGCGAAGAAGAGGCAGAAAAGAAAAAAAATGAAGCAACAAAAGCAATCAAAACAAAGAAGCAGACTGTGAAAAGATTTGATGAGAAGACAGCACTGAGGGTGAAAATGAAACTGAAAAGGTTCAGCCAGTGACTGTTGATGACAACTCAGACAGTTCTCTTGGGTAAGATAGTGAAAAGGAATGCTAACTTAGTTTTGATTTGGGTTGCAATTGACAACTTTGTAAAAGTCATCTATGAGGGTCATTACAGAGAACGTAGAACCTACTATAGAGGTCTGTGTGACGACTATGAGTGGTAAATGCGTGAAAGTGGCTGTAACAGCCTGATCATACCTACTACATGAAAGAGGATTTAGGGTAAAAACCCCCAGTACTTTGACAGTGTGTGATCTTGGACAAATATTTTGACTAAAATGCATCTTCCCTAAAAAAGGAAAGCAGGTTCTTAATCTTGGACCTGATGCAGATAGTTGGGATTGACTGACTGCAATCTGGTATACAAGCCTATTTAAATATGGTTACTCTTTTTCACAACACAGGTCAGTGATTCAATCTGTCCACGATTGAGAAAATCAGACATTAGGATCCTATGTCCAAGATTGGGCAGTAGCCTATTATCCAAGATTAGACTCGAGCTAAAAAATTACAATTACGGTTAGGCCTCTACTGTTACATTTCTATGCACTTAAAATAGTTACCGTTGTATATAGGTGAAGTATTCAAGCTAATGAAATATTTATTAAGAAAATTTAGACAGGGTAAGTAGAGAAAAATTAATTTTCCAGGTGGTATAATAGATTTAACTGTTGAGACGGTGATTAGGGATACCTGCATTTGTAGTTTCTTCCCCATTTGTTTCTGTCGATGTCTGAAATAGGTCCCCCTCCTATAATTAGACACCTCCTAGTTATTACACCTTCAGTGGTTTTATGACCAATAAGGAAACACATTAATTATCCTCGATGTTAAATTTAGAATTTAACATTTAGGAACCTGAGAATTTTCAGAACCTTCTGTTTCTATCAACGCTGCTATGTTACAGAATGAAAACCTCAGTATTTATAAACACCTGCCTATGGCAAGGACTCGAGAAATATTGATTTTTTGCTATACCAAGGCGTCTTGAAATAGAGAGGTCCTTAAATCTCAAGTTCCTACCTGGAATTTAATCTGGTGTCTGTTCGAAAAACAATTGTCTGTTTCTTTCCCACACGTTTGCTGAGTGGGAAGCCCTAAGAATTTTTCGGGATGCGCTACAAGAACTAGTGCTGAGTAAAAACTCACCCTGGTAGCACAAGGAATTCTTGCAAACTATTTGTGTACACTTGTTTGTTTAATTTTAAAAACAGCACTTGAGTTCTAAGCATGAAAATCAAAATCCTTAACCACACAAAAAAGAGAAGCTCCAACCTTGCGGTTAACGCTATACAGAATTGGCTCAGATTAATTCAGTCAGCAGAACGCCACTACCTCGGCGGGAGGCAGCGCGCCGACGTAATTATGACACTTCACATATATATATATATTAAGTGGACATGCTCAAAACTCTAGGGTGCCCTAAGAATTTTTCGGGAGGTAAGTGCTTCGAAAAAAGTATATTCTCACGGAAAAAGATCAACAAATCATTTTGTCACAAATTGTTTGGAGATCAATTTCAATCTTAAAAATTGTTTGGAGATCTGGTTCCCGCTGCTTGATCAAGACGGCAACCACTAATTTGATTTAACGAGTCTCATTATGCATCGAAAAGCTACAAGCTAATATTTGGCATTTTGAAACTCGAAAAGTCGATGTCACTCTAAAATTTGAACACGATTTTCCGTAACAAAAGGTTGATTTTATACTACGCACAAGTAAAGATTGTCCACACATAGTTCCAAAAGATACCATCACGATTGACTAGAAAACATTGGAACAGCACCAGAAAAAGATGCGAAGCACTCACGTATGCATTGCTTGAAATAGTATATATCAAACCGGATTCATAATTGGAAGTCGTATGACGATTTAAATGGCAAAGGATTTCGTCATAAACCAACGGGTCGCGGTTAAATGACAAGCAAAAGTCATCTACATAAGTGCGTCAAAACGTTTCCAATCATAGATTTTAACTTTTTTCCTTGCCAGCTGTTTCAAAACCACAAAATGTGTCTTTCCAGATCAAAAGCCAAGAGTATTTGTTTTTATGGAATTTCTTCCAAAAGGCGAATTCTAAACAGGCAAAGGCACGGGAACACATTTCGCAGGGGGAAGTAGATTACATTTGAAGTGGACAAATTTACGGTAGGCTTATCGTATAGGCAATTTGCGTATAGGCAAATTAGCGGCATATGAAAATTTTCTGAGCGGCAGAATTTTGAGCGGCAATGAAAATTTTCTGAGCAGCATGCAGATTGTTTTATATTTTTTGGGGGGAGAGGGTTAAATAACCGACCCCTCCCCCAACCACCGACACATATGATCTGGTGACAAATTTACACCTTTCACATAGTCTGCATTTCTGTTACTACTACTACTACTACTACTACTAAAAACTGAATGCTGGACCAAGCCACCTGAGGCAAACACAGCTACACACGCTCCTCTCGATCCCAATCTATTCCAAGCCTCCCTCGTAAGCCTTCATGCCAACCTCCTTTCACCCCATTAGGGAACGACCTGCTTTTCGTTTGGCCCTATATTATTGGCCAAAAAGGACGATCTTATTGCAATCTGTCATGCTTCATCCGCAGAACATTGTCTCAGGCATTTCAACCTTTGTCTCATTATAGCCCTAGAAAGTTCGATAGAACCGTATTTAGCGCACAGATTACTGTTTCAAATACAGTCGGTCAGACGGGCACTCCAAACAATCCGTTTCTGCCATTGACAATATATATCATTGGCAAACGTATCTCAGTGCAAAATTGAATTTAATCCCGATCTGTTTCCCAGTGTCGACTACACTTTATTAATGAAATATTACAGCCTACGAAATAGCTTTGAAACTGCAGTTGACCACACAATTTCCAGGAACATGGAATTATGGCAAGGACATGTTCAAGTGCAAGAGTTGAGTGGAGTGTGGAGATATGAACCAACTCACCTAAATTAACTCTGAGCTTAGCAAGCAGTTCCACTTTTTCTTTATTGATGAGAGAATCTATTTCTTTGTCAGTAAGTGCTCCAGATTCAGCAGGACAATCGCCGTCAGGACAAGATATTTCGCAATAGCCTGAACCAACAGAAAGGCTGACATACTGAGATAAACACTGAAATGAAAGATTTATTAGATTCTGCTAAGAAAAAACGTTGAAAATGAGGAAATGGAACCTCAGAAAAGGGTGATTAGAAACGTACGTTAGAACAGGACAATAGATATTACGTAATATAAACGCATACCTCGAATACGGTATGTATTCGAAAAGTATGTTTCCCCCCCGTACATTTTCGTGAATCGACTTCACTGTGCATTAATACAATAGTGTCAGATAAATCTGGTGTAGTCTCGATTCTGATTTGAAACGAGTCTTATAAACCAAAGTTATAAGATTGTTGATTACAAATCTGAGGCTAATGTTGCAATATCAAAAAATGGAATCATTTTGCGGCTGTTCTGCTTTCAGACACTCCCGCCGTGATTCCTACAGCTAAATTTCTAGTATTAAACAGAACTAATTGAACCTATTTAATAGCAATTATAAACCAATATTACAAGTATTGATATATATACAAGAACTAGGCTATGGCTGTTAAAAACGAAGTAGAAGAAAACACTATCCTGGGTATAGAGATGCAATAGTATAGAGATGTATAGAGATGGGTATACAGATTTCAATTTTGCTATGGGATCGTGGGGATCAAGAGCCAGAAATTGTCCTAGAGAAAGGCCAAGCCTAAAAAAGCCGTTTTATCCAAATTTTAAGGTATTTCGTTCCTTTTGAGCATATATCTTGGGTGTCAGGTACAATAGATGCATTACATTCGGTTCTAAAAGGCAGGAGAAATAGACCATTTAAACTCAAACAAACACGACTTGGGAACAATGGGGAAATTTCCTCCAAGGTAGTGGAATTGTATTCAGTGGATATTTTGGCCTTATGTCCAAGGGCCGTCTTCAGCAAAACACCAGAAAATATATATATATATATATATATATATATATATATATATATATATATATATATATATATATATATATATATATATATATATATATATATATATATATATAAACACAGCAAAAAAAAACAGCAGATGAAATCAAGATTAAAAGAATTAAAAATTTAAAAGCCAAAAAATCTAATCTCAAAAGTGAGCCACTCACCAATATCTAAGATTAACAATGTTACTCATTTAGCAAGCTTTTGATCTTAATTTAACGAATTTTCCCCGTGTATCTGAGCAAAGCAGTACTGTTTAAGACAATATTTAAAGCAATTTTAGCAAAAATCGCAGCTAATGACGATTGCCGAGAAAAACAATGGAAACATCCAACTTAAAAATTTCACAGAAGATATTTGTTACTGGTTCCACACACACACATCTATTGTTTCATATCTATGCAATACTGTTTCAGACCAACAGTCTTAAGCTGAATATCTTCACCCTCTTCCCCCGATTTTGAAAATGAAGAGCAAATGCTTTTAATCACCAACAAGAAAATCGATAAACGATCGATAAATCGATAAATAATTGTTCGAGGTATCACACCGAGGGGTTATCCAAGTTAAGAAATCGCGTACAACAGGCGGTACGCATCCCACATTGGAGAAATATACCACTTGTGGCGGAACAAGTGGCACTCTGATGGCGGAGTGGGCAACCTCTGGTATTATCAGTCCTTTATGCAGGGATACCAATGCACGGGGGGCGGGGGAGGATTAAATGAAGAAGCAAAAAAGCATTTTAAAAAATATAAGAGGAAATAGGGCAATAAAATTTAGGGACATGTTGCCCCTCTTCTCGCTGGTGCCCCGCTTTAAGAAAAAACATGTGATAAAATGCAAGTTCTTACCAGTATAATTATTCTACAACATTCTTAACCGAGGTAATAGGCAAAAAATGGGCTATTTATCGCAAATATTGTGTTTTTTCTAACATTTCTGAGCCTCCTCAGTCGAAAACATTGAATACAAGGCGTGGCGTAATTACCACCCTTTTCTGGCCTGCAGACGTGCTGCCAATAGGACTAGGCAATTTACTCAAAGCTAATTAGGCCAGTATGATTAAATGTTTATCACATTGCTAGAACAAAGAAATATGGTGATTACATGGCATTGCTTAAAACATTTGATAACAATCAAACTGTGCATATCTTTAAATAAACAAAGCTTGACATTAATTTCAAAATTCGACAATTATATTCGTTTCTATATTTCCTTCGCATTTCAAGGGAAATATACAGATAAAATAGCAGATTAGGTCACAGATAGCTAGAAGCCAGTAATACTATGGTTGCAGTGGACGTAGCAACATAATGAAAAGTAAGTTGCGGCTAAAGCAACGATAAAATAAAAATGCGTTTTTCAAGATAATATCAAGCAAGAAACAATTCCAATTGACACAAGTTTGAAGATGATCACTACTTATTTAGATCCAAATTTATTTTATTTCCCATTTAGACGAAGAAATCTCCTATATATATATATATATATATATATATATATATATATATATATATATATATATATATATATATATATATATATATATATATATATATATATATATATATATATATATATATATATATATATATATATATATATATATATATATATATATATATATATATATATATATATATATATATATATATATATATATATATATATATATATATATATATATATATATATATATATATATATATATATATATATATATATATATATATATATATATATATATATATATATATATATATATATATATATATATATATATATATATATATATATGTATATATATATATATATATATATATATATATATATATATATATGTGTGTATAAGGGGACTTGACCCCCCTCCCCCAAAAATGTTTGAATGACTCGTAAAAACCTAACAAAAATGCATATAAACAAATTTTTGATGCGTTTTTAGATTTTTCTGTGTAAACCCCCCTAAAAAACTCCCCACCCCAGAACAAAAATCCTGGATAGCCTACGGTCCTGTTGCTTTTTAACACCATTTGACCTGAAAGTTTAGTGGTTTAAAGCAAATATGCATCAAAAAGCTCTTCCATTCTTGATGCATTATAAAAGAAAAAGATTTTTCGACCACTCTTCCGTGCCCTAAATAACAAAGCCATGGCCCAGGTCAGCCATATGAGAAGAGTTACCGCCAGCTCCGACCCCACTCTTTGAATCAAAATTATTTTTATATTCTTCATATTTGCTAATATTCATTAATCTATTTTAACGTACATATTATATCATATTATATAATTTATTAATATTTGTTACTATATTATTCATATATATTTGCAGAAGGTTGTTTTGAGAAGCAGCTCGTTTAGTGCATTTGTTTACCGAAATAAAGCATAATTTCCCAATAAGCTATTTTCGCAACAACAAGATGGGAGCTTTCGCTCCTCAGCACCCAATATCCTAGATTCCTCAGAATAGTTATATCCTTCCTAGTAAAAGGTGGTTGGAGGTTAAGTCATAAACATCTGAAAATTCATTCAATTTATTTGAAACCATTCTTACGCAAAGTTTGAATACATTGAACAGTTCCTTGAGATGCAAAAAATGGTAATTTTTGGTTCCATTTTTACTTATTATTTACCGTAATGCTAGCAGCCAACTAGATGCGTCGTAGAGTGAGATCACAGTGACGTTGACGGTTCTGCCTCTCTTATGCCCGGGGCAAAATATTGGTTAGCATCCCCCCTCGGTCTCCCAAAAATTTTCAGACCGAATTTTAACAAAACTTTCAACTGTGCCATCTGCTTTATTTTATTTAAAAAATGCAAAATTATTATAATTGTTAGATAATTTATTTGAATTTTTGTACCCCTAAAATTTCTGTACCTAGGGCAAGTACCCCATCTGTCTTCCCCTAAAACCGCCTCTTGTGGATCATTGGTATGATATAATTATATTTGCTTTTTATAAACCAATAATATGCGGTTGTCATAAACCCATTCTAACTATGTCATAACACTGCGCCATATAGCGTGAAAAATGGCGAATTTTATATCAAATCCAAATTTAACTGGTGCTAGGTAGACTCATTTATCAATACAAGACATTTTGAGTAATTTTTGAGAAAAAAGTTGTGAAGGCTTGCTTAATTTCATAAGGTTTAATATTGTGAGTTTTTTCAAGACCAAAGAATTTTTTGGCACGATTTCTCTAGAAACACTGATACACGACATTGGTCACGTTCAGATTTTCAATGAGAAAAAAGAAAACATAGCAATTATTACATTATTATCCCATATACCAGGTAGTTTGACATCAAAAGTTGTATCAAAGTGAAGTCTGTGGCAAGATTTTATGGTTTTTTGTCTTATTTCTTAGTACATTTAGGTTTGTTTACGCACGATGAAAATATCTCTTTTTTGTCATTTTTACTGTTATCTTTTTTCGTCTAATAATGCGCATATAATGTCCTTTTGGACAAAGTAAACAGCACTAAGTCTCATCGACTCAAGAATTAAAGTACCGACAAAGTGGATTCCGATAAATCAATGATAAAAGCAACACCAATGTGTAATGGGGAAAAAACGTCATCTACGGGACTCGAACTCATAGGCTACTGACACTAAGTCGAGTGAACACCATTACACCAAGCAATGCAAAGGTGCACACAGGCCCGATAGTCAAGGCGTCGTTAAGAGGGATTTCCTGAAGAGGGCTAGCAGGTGTGATTGTCAATGAGGATTTAGTAATATTATAAGTTCCGTTAGGAAAAAAAAGACTAGAATAGAGAAGAACAAGAGCCAAGAGCACATATGGCACTTGCGATGAGGTCGGAAGAGCCAACATTTCGCAATATTATCGCGGTGGTATTTTTTTCAAGGCTACCATAATAAGCCCCACTGCGCGAGATTTCTGTCTCTGAAGCTGAATAGCTTTTTCTATAATTGTCGATCGCTTTAAATCAATCGCTTGATTTAGCTCCTCCTACGCTTGCTGGCCCATACCATAGCAAATTCCAGATTTAATCACCATAAAACGTGATCCAATCTGATATTCTTGGTAAAAGTGTTAGTCAAGGCCAGACATTTGAAAAAAGATTTTGAAATTCAACTAAAAATTAATACTAAAAATGACAGAGCAAGAAAAAAAACTTATAAAAATTGTCTCTGTCAGGAATTGAGCCTACAACCTTCGGAGAGGAATACCAACACAATATCCACTGCGTTATACATACTTGCAAGGAGACTTTTTTTTAATGAATTTTCAAATTTTTCCGAATTAACCGTCCCTCTACTCCCCCTCCAGATGCTCGAATCGGGGAAGCGACTATTTCTAATTTAATCTGGTCCGGTCCCTGATATGCCTGCCAACTTTCATCGTCTTGGACCGACCGAAGAAAAGATATATTCATGATTAAATACACATAACATAAAAACACTATACTATATCATATTACTGTAAATGGTAAGCTTTCTCAATTTTTGAAAATTAGAAAGTGGTGTTCATATAGCCTACGTCACTTCATCCGACCTTTCCAACTTATTGAAAATGTTCTCAACAAACTTTGCTGGGGCAGCCATTAGGGACCGATTTTGATGGAAAATATCTGCCAGATATCGACTTCACTGATGATGTGGCACAAGTATGTGAAAGTTAAGCTGAGTTAAAATTACACCAAAGACAGACCCCTTGACCTGTAAAAAGGGGGAAAACACACGAGCCACTTATTCAATGAAAAAGTCATTTACTAACTTACAGAGAGAAAAGAAGAAAAAAAATGTGTATAATTAAAAAAAAATAATAGATTAGATAGGTTATATAGAATAAATAGACTCCGATGAATTCTGCACAAAGAAAAATATTTAGACTATTCCCAAAATCTCGATTTTGCGACCATTATTTCAACTTACAGAAAAATTCCTAAGAATGACAGCTCTGGGAAGGATTTTGAAATATAAGGTAATGCAATATTGGCCACTATTTTTTTAGGTTTGTCCGAAAGAGTTCTCCGGATCAGTCCGGTTACGGATCAGTTCTCCGGATCCGGATCAGTTCTCCGGATCACCGGATTCTCCGGTGATTTTCTTCCATCTGTTCGTTTGTATATTATCAGCATGTAAACAGGGCTAAAGGAAATGCATGTTGTAAGGAAGGATTAAAGGGAAATAGGAACTTGTGTTCCTATTTGTGTAAAAAGGGAGACTTTGTATGTAGCTGTGTTGGCCTCGGGCGGCTTGGTGCTGTGGTGAGTTATTAGTAGTAGTAGTAGTATGTAAATTAAGTGAACCTCACTAAAGGTGCGCGGGGCTAGCCTGGACCAGCCTAGCCAATATACAGTTCTGTTTTTGTCCAATTTGATCAACTCAGCCAGAGAAGGTTGCCAATTCTCCAGTAACATCTTTTAGAAATTTTCATTAAATTTAGATTTCAAATATAAAAGATAAATAAAAACTACAATCGGTAACATTATGCACAGCCTATTTGCATAGCAGCCTCATTGAGAGGTCGGTCTTCAAAACTATGTTCTGTCAGATCAATACTTCTAAAGAAGCAGAAATATAGTTTAAAAATTTCACTTTTTTCTCAAATAACGGGGTTCTTCAATTCTTTTCACGCTCTAATTTAAGTTGACGATTCACCCTCGATTCGCCTACAAATCGGAATGTTTCGGAGATGTACCAACACGAAAAAAAACGAGAAGATGGTTCACAAACATTTGAAGTTTAAGCTAACTTTGGGAATGGTCATAAATTCAATAAAAATTCAATTGCCCTGCCTTTAGAATGAAGTGTGATAATTGAACATTGAAGAGTTAAAAAAAATTCCTCCACCAGGCTACCAAGAGCCATGTCTTATTCCAAGAAACATTTTTTGTGCCTACCAAATACAGTTTGTACCACGTAGCCAAATTGCTGCAGCTACTTAAATCACTGTACTGATCCCTTTTTTCACGTGTGAATTGTGTGTTATGCATTCTACAACTTAATACGTAACAATCAACAAGTGCAATTCTGAACTGATCCCGTATCGGGCCCTTCTAAAGACGACCATGGGAATATTACCCCTCCATCCCTAGTCTCTTCGGGGCTGGGTTTCCACCATAGAAAAAAATGTGGCATGCGACTACGCGCAATCCATCTGGTTCCCTGGAAAATAATTGATTCTGCTCCGTTGATTGATATATCCTATGCAACTACAAGTACAAAGTGGTCGGGTCTTTTTCAGGAAAATCAGTATATTTGTCCTTGGGCGGTGCGGTATATCAAAGATATGCTTTAAGCCCAGCCCCCTCAACTTATTTTTGGAACAAGTGAAGTCTAAGCAAGTTTCCCTCTTACCTCTCCTCTGTGTTCTGATATTTCCACATAAAGGGGCAAGGGAAACTCCCCTCTGAGATTTGCCAGTAGGCCTCTTACTGAGAACTAAAAGAATATTGCTAAAAGTATTACTTTTTTTCATTTCAGACGCAAAGAAAATCCTTTGATATTCTTCAAAAGTCAAAATGATTCTTGACTTTTGCTAATCAGTAAGCAAATAGCAGTCTAGGTAAAAGAAGTTTCTTCAAACGAAAGCCAATAGACACATTAAAGCTTAAATAAAAAAGAGCAAATTTTCGTACATGAGGAGGGCAGTGCCCCCCATAATTCATTCTCTCCATATTCCAGGTTCACTCTTTACTATTTACAAGTGTATAGGCATGAAGTGCTACAACCAGCACTACTACTAACAACTCACTGCAGCGCCAAGCCAAAAGCAGTAAGGATAAAAAAATGAACTTAAATTAGTGAATAACGTGTGCAAAAATAATAAAATAATGTATCAATTGAGTCAGCACAGCCAAATGAACCTCATTCGTATTCGACGGCCCTTGTGTTTGAGCAGTCTTTCTTAAAGAATCGTGTCAAAAATCAAACTTTAACGTACAGAGCGATAGTTTGAGGCAGAGACACCCACCACACATACGGAATAATTTATGTTTGTTTCAAGTTACACTGCCCTTACTTTCACGTGAAAAAAATTGTTTTTCATTTTATTTTTCTTTCTAACCATTTTTCAAATAATACCAGAAAATTTTCTCCTGGAAAACTACAAAAAATTTTGCTCTCAAAGGAAAATTCTATCATTGCAATCCCCTCCACAGAATACAGTAGGATTCTGTAATACACTGAATGATCTAATAGTGCGATTTTCATTATGATTGCATAACTTCCCCCCCTCGAAAATCAAGTAAGTTTTCTCAGACTCACAGTTTTTGATGGGTAACATCAAACATGATGAGTTTTATATATTTGGAATTAGCAAAACAAGGTAATTCTTTGAATCTATCAATTGTTATCAAAATTTCCTTTTTTAGAGTTGAGATTACTACTGTACCAAATCGCTCCTTACAGTTCGTTAAAACTAAATGTTTGATCTGTTTTGTCTATTGCTGCAATGAAAAGAATTTTAGTCATCAAAAAGAGCACAGAAACCTTGCCGGAAAAAAATTTAAGCAAGTAACAAACGAAAGGAAATTTAGCGACGACAAATTCTAAAAGTGAACTTTCTGTGGTCGTACATTCGGAAATCAAAATGTTTCAATTCAATAGGCCCTGGTTACTTAGTGTTCAAACGTTCAACGTTCATAGAGAATAAAAAATTATGGAGAACACTGAGTTGAAGCAAATTAATCAATTAATCAATACAAGAGCGGAATTATTTTGGCTGTCAATTGAAAAGAGGCAGTCAATACACGAAAATAACAGTAAAAAACAAACAGGTAGTAGCCGCTTTTTTGGCAAGAAAAGCAATTGAATTCCAAACGGATTCTTAAAAGCTATTTAAAATTGGCAAAGACCATAAAAGAATGAAATTGTGCAATCATGGGTATCAGGTTTTTGGTTATGCAGAGGGCGGACTTAGGCCACTTGAAATTCGTTATTTTGAATCTGATCAGTTTCTATTATTCCAAGAATAAACAATTACGATTTGTTTTACAATCTCATAAATGTTTTCAAGGAAAGTCCCCTACCCTCAAACCAGAATCCTGGTATGGATGTGGTCCCACACTCCCAAGATGATGGAAAGCCAAAGAATACTCGCATGATGCACATTTTTTGAAAATCTAGAACGAGACTTCGGTGAAAATAAGGAAATCTTAATGTCAGGGCAAGGCCAGGCCGAGGTTTTTTTTTAGGGGAAATTAAAAAAACTTTGTAACACCACACCAAAAATTTGCTTATATGCATTTTTGTAGATTTTTTACGAGTCGGACAAACATTTCTTAGAGGGATTCAAACTCGAACCCCCCCCCTCTGGATACGGCCTTGTGTCAGGTTCATGAATAGCCGGAAAAATATATTTCTTGAGGGGCGAGAGCTTAAAATATGCTTAATGTAAGTTGTTTTTTTATTCGGTTTGAGAAGCTCTTTTTTCAATGGGACCCCACCGCTACCCTTCAATCCAGCACATTGGTATGGATTTGGCCCCAGAGTCCCAGAATAATGGAAAGCCCCTGGGTTTTATGTATGTAAGTCTTTTCTTCAATGCACTGTTGTTTAAGTAGTATTTTGTGTGTCACCATGGCCCTGTGGCTTTTCCACAATAATTATCTATCTATTTTGTAGCCAAGGCCGTACCCAGGATGGGGGTTAGGGGGTTTGAACCCCCCCCCCCCCCCGAAATGTTTGTCCGACTCGTAAAAACGTAGCAAAAATGAATATGAACAAATTTTTGATGCGTTTCTTGAAGCTTTTTGTAAGAAAAAAGGAAAAAATCCTTTTGTAAATCCCCCGAAAAAAATTCTCGATACGACCCTGATTGTAGTCATTTGTTTAAGTTTGATTGGGCCAACACGGAAAAAAATTGATTTCCAAAATGAAGTAATCATTCGCTCCCCCATAGCTTTTATTCCTTGCATGCTAAAATTATTTGTATAGAATGCTAACGAGGATATATTTACTAAAATGACGCAACGTCAAGAAATATTCTAATGGAATACTATTGTTTTGAAGTTAGAATACTAATTACATAGCGTCTTCTGTCATTAAACGCCGTTTCATTAACCTTTCATTAAAACCCTCACTTTATTACAACATACAAGACAACTTTTAGGGGTCGAGACCTAATCTTGACCTCGGAATATTCTTGCAAGTTAAAGTTTGGATGTCACTCTTTGCTTTAGTCAAGAAACCAGTCAAGAAAGTTTTCATCCTGTAATTTACTATTTTTTGAAACATTAAGCAGCATCTAAAAAAGCAAACAATAAACTATCAAGAAAAAGAAAAAAAAAATTAAAACAAGAGCTAAAAGATCATATGGCACTTGTGACGAGGCCGGAAGAGCCAAGAGCTCATATGGTACGAGCTCTAGCAAAATTCTGAGAATCAATAGAAATATTTAAAAGGAAAATCAGAGGCTTAATGCTGGTCGGGATTTAGAATAAGAGCTCTGAGTCACGAGATCTTTCTAAATATTAAAATTCATGAAGATCCGATCACCCACTCGTAAGTTATAAACACCTCATTTTTTTCTAATTTTCCTTTCCCTTCAGCCCCCCCCCCAGATGGTCAAATCGGGGAAAACGACTTTATCAAGTCAATTTGTGCAGCTCCCTGACACGCCTACCGATTTTCATCGTCCTAGCACGTCCAGAAGCACCAAACTCGACAAAGCACTGAACCTCACCCCCTAACTCCCTCAAAGAGAGCGGATCCAGTACGGTTACGTTAATCACGTATCTACGACATTTGCTGATTCTGCCCACCAAGTTTCATCCCGATTTCTCCACTAAGCGTTTTCCAAGATTTCCGGTTTCCCCCTCCAACTCACTTGGTAGATACCAATTGCCATAAAAATCTTTTGCCTTTGTGCAGGAAGAACTGAAGAAAACTACAATGTTGAGCGTTACTATCAGTAACTCACTCAGTCTAATAACTTACTAGACTGAGTGATCTTATTACAGGAAATAAAAGTGATTTCTTTAAATAGTTTTTGTCCACTTTGTTCGTGAAGTGTTAAGATACACATTAAGTGCCGCATACATTTAATAACTCATTCACGAAACCAGACTGCTTTATTTTGTGTTACTAGCTTATTTAATAGGCAAAACGCGTGAAGCAGATCATTTACATCTACTTAATTCTGGAAACGGTTCATAAATACTCATGAAAGAAAAATAGCTTTAAATAGCCTCTTCATTGTTGACAACTGACCGAAATGCATCTAAATCTAGCCTGAATAAACACGGCATATGCTTAGTCTGAACTGTGTCTTATGTAATTAAATTTAAAAAAAAGTTTTTTTAAATGAAAGTAAGGAGCAATATTAAAACTTAAAACGAACAGAAATTACTCCGTATATGAAAGGGGCTTTTCCTCCTCAACGCCTCGCTCTTTACGCTAAAGTTTGACTCTTTCTCTTAACTCTATTTTTAAAACAGTAAGAAACTTTAGCGTAAAGAGCGGGGCGTTAAGGAGGAAAAGCCCCTTTCATATACGGAGTAATTTCTGTTCGTTTTAAGTTTTAATGTTGCTCCTTACTTTAATTTAAAAAAAAAACTTGTTTTTTTATTTAATTTCTGGACGTTTTTGAATTAATGCATGTTTTGATCTTGGCTCTCCGCACATAAATAATTAAACCGAATTTCGCATATTAATTAATTGCAATTGATCGGAAGAATTTGAGAAAAAAGGAGTGAGGGAGGAGGCTTAGTTGCCCACCAATTTTTTGATTACTTAAAAAACAACTACAACTTTTAATTTTTTACAAACGTTTTCATTGGTAAAAAATATACGTAACTTACGAATTAATTTACGTAACGAACTTCTATATTCGTATGTTTTTATGGCGTGTATGAGGGGGTTCAACCCTCGTCGATACCTCGCTCTTTACCCTAAAGCTTAAATTTTGTCCCAATTCCTTAAGAATGAGCTCTGAATCACAAAGGCCGTAGAATAAATAGTTGAAATTACTAAAAATACTTTAGCGTAAAGAGTGAGGTATAACGAGGAGGTAAACCCCTCATATGCGTAATAATTTTTTTTTCGTTTTAAGTTTTAATGCTGCTCCTTACTTATAAAAAACTTTTCATATTTATTTTTTCATTGTTTTTTCAAATAATGCTAGAAAATCCTGCGCCCCCTTCATTGAAATTCTCTTCCCCATGACAAGTTTCTCCATGGAAATATCCTCCCACGTAACCACCCCCCTCAAATCTCCCCCTTAAATAAAAAAAATCCCCCCGAAAACGCCGGTACACTTCCCAGTAACCATTACTATATGTAAACACAGGTCAAAGTTTGTAACTTGCAGCCCCTCCCACAGGGTGCGGGGGAGTAAGTCGTCCCTAAAGACATGGTTATTAGGTTTTTCGACTATGGTGAACAAAATGGCTATCTCAGAATTTTGATCCGGTGACTTTTGGGGGGAAATGAGCATGGGAGGGGGCCTAGGTGCCCTCCAATTTTTTGGTCACTTAAAATGGGCACTAGAACTTTTAATTTCCGTTAGAATGAGCCCTCTCGCGACATTCTAGGACCACTCAGTCGATACGATCACCCCTGGGGAAAAAAACAAACAAAAAAACAAATCAACACGCATCCGTGATCTGTCTTCTGGCAAAAAATGTGAAATTCCACATTTTTGTAGATAGGAGCTTGAAACTTCTACAATAAGGTTCTCTGATACGCTGAATCTAATGGTGTGATTTTCGTTAAGATTGTATGACTTTTAGGGGGTATTTTCCCCTACTTTCTAAAATGAGGCAAATTTTCTCAGGCTCGTAACTTTTGATGGGTTGAAACTTATATATTTAAAATCAGCATTAAAATGCGATTCTTTTGATGCTATTGGTATCAAAATTTCATTTTTTAGAGTTTCGGTTACTATTGAGCCGGGTCGCTCCTTACTACAGTTCGTTACCACGAACTGTTTGATCATTATTTCCCTGGTACACCTCAGAGTAGAGTATACGAAGAGCTTGCTCTTTATAATAAGGCCATATCTAGGGGTTGCCCTCTAAGGTTTGTTCAACTCGAAAAAACATAACAAAAATGAATATAGGCTAAACAAATTTGATGCGTTTTCAGGGTTTTTTGTACCCCCTCCCCGAGACGGGAGGGGGGACAAATTTGGAAACCCTTATTCCGGGGGTATTTTCCGGGGAGGATTTAGGTAAGCGCCGGGGGGTATTTTCTGGGAGGAGAGGTATTTTCTGGGGGGAGGGTGTAAACGCCAAGAACCGAAAAAAAACACGGAATAATTATCGTCGTTTTAAAATTTAATGTCGCTTTTTGATGTCGTTTGGAAAAATACATTTCTTAATTTAATTTTGTTTTTAAGTACAGAGGTTGAAATATATTATTCCAATTCTGGGGTGTAGCCTATATGATAAATCCTGTGGCGTTTTACAAACGAAAAGAAAAAAGCGCGAATAAAAATTTCTCCGTCATCAGAAGCACATATTTAAAAAAAGTGTTCTGAGACGTGTTATGGAACATCTTAACTTTTGTACAAAAAATTATAAAAGATAAACTTATAAGTAGTTAATCACGCTCCGTTCAAGTTTGCTTCATTACAAACTTTATTTCTGTTTGTCTTAAATTTTGATTAATGAAGAAATTCAACAAAAGACGTTTTTCAAATTAACCAAAAAACAGTTGGCATAAGTCAAAAATTTTCCAAACGTAAAACCACCAAAAATCACCATCAATAAATAAATGAAACCGAAACGAACAGAAATTACAAAAAATAGCCGAGTTGACCTCAAGAAAATCAGAGATGAGTTGGCTGACTATTTCCACGTCTTCTAAAGATCAGAAAATAATTTGCACTTTGAGCGACCAGCCCTCCAAAATGATTGGAGGGCACCTAGTCCCCTCCCAAGTCCGTTTTCTCCCCATGGACATCTGATAAAAGTTTCAAGATAGCCATCTAATGCAGCATAGATGAAAGTTCTACTCTATTTTTGAACTAATGGCTAGCTCAAAACTCAAAACAAAAAAGGCGACAAAGGAACATTAAAACTCAAAACCGGACAGATATTCCGATATCTTGTTCTTTACGCTAAGAGTGTCAGCACTTTTAAAAATCGGCCCTCAATGGCCCTTTACCAAAAAAATAGGCATTTGGAAAGCTTGTGAAAAAGAAGCTTTACTAACTTGATTACTTGTTTTGGCCAGATTTGCCTTGGTTTAAAGCATCATGAGGTTGTTTTATTTCTGTAATTACATAAAAAAAAAACTAGTTTTTCTAACTGAAAGTAAGGAGCGACATTAAAACTTAAAACGAACAGAAATTACTCCGTATATGAAATGGGTTGTCCCCTCCGCAATTCCTCGCTCTTTATGTTAAAGCTTTTAATTGTTTTAAAAAGCAGAATTGTGGTAAAGAGTCAAACTTTAGCGTAAAGAGCGAAGGATTGCGGAGGGGACAATCCATTTCATATACGGAGTAATTTCTGTTCGTTTTAAGTTTTAATGTCGCTCCTTACTTTCAGTTAGAAAAACTAGTTTTTTTTATGTAATTTCTGAACGTTTTTGAATTAATGCATGTTTGATTTTGGCTCTCCACACATAAATTATTAAAATGAAATTTACATTTTAATTCCTTTTTTGGCTAAATGGCTTTCTCTTACTTCCGATCAGACGATTTTGAGAAATATGGGATGGGGAAGGAGGCCTAGTTGCCATGCAATTTTTCGGTTACACAAAAAGGCAAATATAAATTTTAATTTTTAACGAATTTTTTTATTAGTAAAAAATATACGTAACTTAAGAATTAACTTACGTAACAAACTTTTATATTCTTAAATTTTTATTATGTATATGAGGGGGTTTGTACCCTCGTTAATACCTCGCTCTTTACACTAAATCGTAAGTTTTGTGCCGATTCTTTAAGAATGACCCCTGAATCAGAAAGGCCAGAATAAATAGTTGAAATTACTAAAAATACTATAGCATAAAGAGCGAGGTATTTATTTCCTCCTAAATACCTCGCTCTTTATGCTAAAGTATTTTTAGAACCCCTCATATGCGTAATAATCTCTGTTCGTTTTAAGTTTCAATGGTACTCCTTACTTTCAATTGGAAGAATTTTTCCATGTTTATTTTTTCATTGTTTTTTTTATAGTAATTTTAGAAAATCCTGCGCCCTTTTCATTGAATTTCTGTTCCCCCATGACATATTTCTCCAAGGAAAGATCCTCCCACATAGCCCCCTCCCCTCAACCCCACCCCAAAAACCAAAAAAAAAAATCCACTGAAAACGAATGTACACTTCCCAATAACCATTATTATATGTAAACACTGGTCGAAGTTTGTACCTTGCAGCCCCTCTCCCAGGGACTGTGGGGGAGTAAGTCATTCCCAAAGACATAGTTATTATGGTATTTGACTATGCAGAACAAAATGGCTATCTCAAAATTTTGATCTGTTGACTTTGGAGAAAAATGAGCATGGGAGGGGGCCTAGGTGCCCTCCAATTTTTTTGGTCACTTAAAAAGGGCACTAGAACTTTTCATTTCCGTTAGAATGAGCCCTCTTGCAACATTCTAGGACCACTTGGTCGATACGATGACCCCTGGGAAAAAAAAACAAAAAAAAACAAACAAACAAATAAACACGCACCCGTGATTTGTCTTCTGGCAAAAAATACGAAATTCCACATTTTTGTAGATAGGAGCTTGAAAATTTTGCTATAGGGTTCTCTGATACGCTGAATGCGATGGTGTGATTTTCGTTAAGATTCTGTGACGTTTAGGGGGTTGTTTTCTAAAATAAGACAAAATTTCTCAGGCTCGTAACTTTTGATGACAAAGACCAAATTTGATGAAACTTATATATTTAAAATCAGCATGAAAATCCAATTCTTTTGATGTATATTTTAGCATCAAAATTCCGTTATTTAGAGTTTCGTTTACTATTGAGCCGGGTCGCTCCTTACTACAGTTCGTTACAACGAACTGTTTGAAACTTTCATACTGTGATATGCACCATGTTATATCAAAAGGTTTTAACAGGAAGGGTGCAAAATTTGTGGATCGGCATTTTTTGCACGTAATTTATATTTTAAAATTGTATTTATAAAAATAACCCCTAAAAAAGAAATATGAATGAAATCTAATTATTCAGACTTAGAATAAAGTATTTAGTGAAAGTGATTGTTGCTCAATTCTTATTGAGAAAAAGTGAATACATTCTAAGACCACACTGGCTATACACGACCTATGAAACAAAGAAAATATAATAAATTTTAAGAAAAATCAAAAAGCAGAGAAAAACGAGGGTAGTGTCAGCCAGTGGAACAACCTGAAAAGGAAATAAGCAAATATTTCGAAAAGGACCACCACCAAGTCCTCCTCGGTGCCAAAAAAAAAACTACCCTCTTTTTTCTCTGCTTTTCGATTTCTTTTCATTTATCACATTTTCGCTTCTTTGTTTCATTATTGACCGACTCCATTCAGCCAAAATTAACTTTAAATCCGAATCCACAGCCCTGATTCTAAATAAAAGTTCAAAGCATCTTTAGATAATGGCATTTGCTGGTCCGAACAATTAACTGAACACA
This sequence comes from Artemia franciscana, assembly GCF_032884065.1. NCBI lineage: Eukaryota > Metazoa > Arthropoda > Branchiopoda > Anostraca > Artemiidae > Artemia > Artemia franciscana. The sequence continues at coordinate 37,437,664 of NC_088871.1, forward strand.
AGTTTTTGATTGCCAACATATTTCATTTGTGTGATACCAAAGTTCTGTGATTTAGATGACAACAGATTTCTGTATCACTCAAGACACTGCCCCGGCATAAAATAATTTTCCTGTAACTTTTGATTGTGGCAATGATAGGGTAGTTATTTGAAAGAAGAATATTACGTTCGTATTGTATCATTGCTGTTAACAATTGCTCATGTTTTTTTTTTGCCATGGACTTGCGAAGGAGGGATGCCTCTATGCCTCCCTCCAAGTTCTTAACTCACCGAAATTTCTTGGCTATCTTTATTCCTAAATATAATGTTTTATTTGCATAATTTCAACGAACACACTGCCTTTCCGTGACAATAAATACAAATTTAAATAGGGATAAATGCTTTTAATAGACAGTGATAATTCACAAAAAATACTGGATATTTCGGTCACATATGCAGTAACCGTCATCAGCAGAAATACTCTGGTGACGGTGACTGCATATGTGTCCGAAATATCCAGTGTCGTTTGCAAATTCCACTGTCTATTAAAAGGGTTTATCCCTATTTCAACTTTTCATCGTAATGTTTTAATTATTCCCCCCCCCCTAGCAAAAATCCTGCATGCTTTCCTGATTTTGTGCTACAAATTATAACCTAAATCAAGACTAGAACTGGCTGCCCAAATAGATCCTTGTTCATCGTAGAAATAATTACCTCTATGATCGAACAGATAATCGATTACAAAATTAACAATACAGCAGAAAGAAATCAATAGGCTAACATGACTTGGCAATAATGCTGGATATAATCTAGGACAAATGGAAATTACAATTACAGATATTATACTTTTTATAGAGAATAGAGACATAGGGCTACGTGTGTGATTCGCAAAGTATACTCGTTTGATTCTCTACTATATAGCCTACTATTATAGGGAGGTAAAAATATTGACCTCGCGAGCGGAAAAAGAGGACGACAAATTAATTATGCAAGTATCAGAAGTTCCAAATAGGATAAAAAGAACTGAGAAGGGAAGAAAGGCCTACTATCTTCACATGCCCAGCAGATTCATCTCACTTGTTTTTTTTAGAGTGTTCTTAACTTAGCGACGTCGGTCAATTGACCTTGGTATTCAATTAAATAAAAAAACAAGTTTTTTACACTATAGTTTGACTCTTTCTCTCAACTCTACTTTTAAAAACAGTAAAAACTTTAGCGTAAAGAGCAGGGCGTTGAAGAGGGGGTAGCCCCTTTCATATACGGGGTAATTTCTGTTCGTTTTAAGCTTTAATGTCGCTCCTTACTTTCAGTTTAAAAAACTCGTTTTTTTTATTTAATTTCTGAACGTTTTTTAGTTAATGCATATATTGATTTCGGCTCTCCGCAGATGAATAATTAAAGCGAAATCTGCATATTTATTTATTTGGATAAATGGCTTTCCCATAGTTTTGATCGAATGATTTTGAGAAAAAAGGAAGGGGAGGAGGCCCAGTTGCCCTCCAATTTTTTGGGTACTTAAAAAGGCAACTAGAACTTTTAGTTTTCACGAACGTTTTCATTAGTAAAAGATATACGTAACTTACGAATTAGCTTACGTAACAAACTTCTATGCTCGTATGTTTTTATTACGTATATGAA